>NC_057799.1:37136870-37436870 GCF_018294505.1 Triticum aestivum | reverse complement strand
CTCTCACTAAATTTCAAGGTACAAGTGTTTTCCCTGAGTATGCACCGTTGCTACAGTTCGTCGTGCCGAGACACCACGTGATGATCGGGTGTGATAAGCTCTACGTTCACATACAACGGGTGCAAGCCAGTTTTGCACACGCAGAATACTCGGGTTAAACTTGACGAGCCTAGCATATGCAGATATGGCCTCGGAACACGGAGACCGAAAGGTCGAACGTGAATCATATAGTAGATATGATCAACATAGTGATGTTCACCATTGAAAACTACTCCATCTCACGTGATGATCGGACATGGTTTAGTTGATTTGGATCACGTGATCATTTAGATGACTAGAGAGATGTCTATCTAAGTGGGAGTTCTTAAGTAATATGATTAATTGAACTTTAATTTATCATGAACTTAGTCATGATAGTATTTGCATATCTATGTTGTAGATCAATAGCTTGCGATGTAGCTCCCCGTTTATTTCTTTGATATGTTCCTGGAAAAAAAATAAGTTGAAAGATGATAGTAGCAATGATGCGGACTTGGTCCGTGATCTGAGGATTATCCTCATTGCTGCACAGAAGAATTATGTCCTTGATGCACCGCTAGGTGACAGACCTAATGCAGGAGCAGATGCAGATGTTATGAACATTTGACAAGCTCGGTATGATGACTACTTAATAGTTTAGTGCACCATGCTTTACGGCTTAGTACCGGGACTTCAAAAATGTTTTGAATGCCATGGAGCATATGAGATGTTCCAAGAGCTGAAAATGATATTTCAGACTCATGCCCGTGTTAAGAGGTATCAGACCTCTGACAAGTACTTTGCCTACAAGATGGAGGAGAATAGGTCAGCTAGTGAGCATGTGCTCAGAATGTCTGGGTACTACAATCGCTTGGATCAAGTGGGAGTTAATCTTCCAGATAATATAGTGATTGACAGAGTTCTGTAGTCACTATCACCAAGTTACTAGAACTTCGTGATGAACTATAATTTGCAAGGGATGACGAAAATGATTCCCGAGCTCTTCACGATGCTGAAATCGGCGAAGGTAGAAATCAAGAAAAGCATCAAGTGTTGATGGTTGACAAGACCACTAGTTTCAAGTAAAAGGGCAAGGGAAAGAAAGGGAACTTCAAGAAGAATGGCAAGCAAGTTGCCACTCCCATGAAGAAGCCCAAAGCTAGACCCAAGCCTGAAACTGAGTGCTTCTAATGCAAAGGAAATGGTCACTGGAAGCGGAACTGCCCCAAATACTTGGCGGATAAGAAGGATGGCAGAGTGAGCAAAAGTATATATGATATAAATGTTATTGATGTGTATGATAACCCACAAGTATAGGGGATCGCAACAGTTTTCGAGGGTAGAGTATTCAACCCAAATTTATTGATTCGACACAAGGGGAGCCAAAGAATATTCTCAAGTATTAGCAGTTGAGTTGTCAATTCAACCACACCTGGATAACTTAATATCTGCAGCAAAGTATTTAGTAGCAAAGTAGTATGATAGTAACGGTAACGGTAGAAAAAGTAATATTTTTGGGTTTTGTAGTGATTGTAACAGTAGCAACGGAAAAGTAAATAAGCAAAGAACAATATGTGAAAAGCTCGTAGGCATTGGATCAGTGATGGAGAATTATGCCGGATGCGGTTCATCATGTAACAGTCATAACATAGGGTGACACAGAACTAGCTCCAATTCATCAATGTAATGTAGGCATGTATTCCGAATATAGTCATACGTGCTTATGGAAAAGAACTTGCATGCCATCTTTTGTCCTACCCTCCTGTGGCAGCGGGGTCCTAATGGAAACTAAGGGATATTAAGGCCTCCTTTCAATAGAGTACCGGACCAAAGCATTAACACATAGTGAATACATGAACTCCTCAAACTACGGTCATCACCGGGAGTGGTCCCGATTATTGTCACTTCAGGGTTGCCGGATCATAACACATAGTAGGTGACTATAGACTTGCAAGATAGGATCAAGAACTCACATATATTCATGAAAACATAATAGGTTCAGATCTGAAATCATGGCACTCGGGCCCTAGTGACAAGCATTAAGCATAGCAAAGTCATAGCAACATCAATCTCAGAACATAGTGGATACTAGGGATCAAACCCTAACAAAACTAACTCGATTACATGATAAATCTCATCCAACCCATCACCGTCCAGCAAGCCTACGATGGAATTACCCACGCACGGCGGTGAGCATCATGAAATTGGTGATGGAGGATGGTTGATGATGACAACGGCGACGGATCCCCTCTCTGGAGCCCCGAACGGACTCCAGATCAGCCCTCCTGAGAGAGTTTAGGGCTTGGCGGCGGCTCCGTATCGTAAAACGCGATGAATCTTTCTCTCTGATTTTTTTCTCCCCGAACACGAATATATGGAGTTGGAGTTGAGATCGGTGGAGCTCCAGGGGGCCCACGAGGCAGGGGGCGCGCCCCCACCCTCGTGGAAAGGGTGTGGGCCCCCTGGCCTCGATTCTTTCGCCAGTATTTTTTATTATTTCCAAAAATAATCTCTGTGAAGTTTTAGGTCATTCCGAGAACTTTTGTTTCTGCACAAAGATAACACCATGGCAATTATGCTGAAAACAGCGTCAGTCCGGGTTAGTTCCATTCAAATCATGCAAGTTAGAGTCCAAAACAAGGGAAAAAGTGTTTGGAAAAGTAGATATGACGGAGAAGTATCAACTCCCCCAAGCATAAACCTTTTCTTATCCTCAAGAAATTCAGTTGATAAACTGAAAGTGATAAAGAAAAACTTTTACAAACTCTGTTTGCTCTTGTTGTTGTAAATATGTAAAGCCAGGATTCAAGTTTTCAGCAAAGATTATGAACTAACCATATTCACAATAACTCTTAGGTCTCATGTTTACTCATATCAATGGCATAATCAACTAGTGAGCAATAATAATAAATCTTGGATGACAACACTTTCTCAAGACAATCATGATATGATATAACAAGATGGTATCTCGCTAGCCCTTTCTGAGACCGCAAAACATAAATGCAGAGCACCTTTAAAGATCAAGGACTGACTAGACATTGTAATTCATGGTAAAAGAGATCCAGTCATAGTCATACCCAATATAAATTAACAGTAATGGATGCAAATGACAGCAGTGCTCTCCAGCTGGTGCTTTTTAATAAGAGGGTGATGACTCAACATAAAAGTAAATAGATAGGCCCTTCGCAGAGGGAAGCAGGGATTTGTAGAGGTGCCAGAACTCGGTTTTAAAGCAGAGATAAATAATATTTTGAGCGGTATACTTTCATTGTCAACATAACAACCAAGAGATGGCGATATCTTCCATGCTACACACATTATAGGCGGTTCCCAAACAGAATGGTAAAGTTTATACTCCCCCTCCACCAACAAGCATCAATCCATGGCTTGCTCGAAACAACGAGTGCCTCCAACTAACAACAGTCCCGGGGGAGTTTTGTTTGCAATTATTTTGATTTAATTTGCATAAAGCATGGGACTGGGCATCCCGGTGACCAACCATTTTCTCGTGAGTGAGGAGCGGAGTCCACTCCTCTTGAGAATAGCCCGCCTAACATGGAAGATACGGACAACCCTGGTTGATACATGAGCTATTCGAGCATACAAAACAGAATTTCATTTGAAGGTTTAGAGTTTGGCACATACAAATTTACTTGGAACGGCAGGTAGATACCGCATATAGGAAGGTATAGTGGACTCATATGGAATAACTTTGGGGTTTAAGGGATTGGATGCACAAGCAGTATTCCCGCTTAGTACAAATGAAGGCTAGCAAAAGACTGGGAAACGACCAACTAGAGAGCGACAACAACCATGAACATGCATTAAAATTAATAAATATTGAGTGCAAGCATGAGTAGGATATAATCCACCATGAACATAAATATCATGAAGGCTATGTTGATTTTGTTTCAACTACATGTGTGAACATGTGCCAAGTCAAGTCACTTGAATCATTCAAAGGAGGATACCACCCTATCATACCACATCACAACCATTTTAATAGCATGTTGGCACGCAAGGTAAACCATTATAAATTCCTAGCTAATTAAGCATGTCATAATTAACTATAATCTCTAATTGTCATTGCAAACATGTTTATTCATAATAGGCTGAATCAGGAACGATGAACTAATCATATTTACAAAAACAAGAGAGGTCGAGTTCATACCAGGTTCTCTCATCTCAATTAGTCCATCATATATCGTCATAATTGCCTTTCACTTGCACGACCGAACGATGTGAATAATAATAATAGTGCATGTGCATTGGACTAAGCTGGAATCTGCATGCATTCAATAAACAGGAGAAGATAAGGCAATATGGGCTCTTGGTTAAATCAACAATAATGCATATAATGGCCACTTCAACAATTTTATTATGGTCTTCTCCTATCCACCCCCAAAGAAAAGAAAAGAAATAAAACTATATATACGGGAAAGCTCCCAACAAGCAAAAGAAGAACAGGAAATATTTTTGGGTTTTCTTTTAATTATTACTACTACAGCAAGAAAGTAAACTAGCTAAAAGCTACTACTATTTTTTTTGTTTTCTTAAGGTTTTTCAAACACACAAGAAGAAAGCATAAAAAGGAAAATAAACTAGCATGGATATTATAGTGAAAAAGTATGAGCACCAACAACTAGCAATGAGTGAGTGAACATGAATGTAATGTCGGTGAGAAATACGTACTCCCCCAAGCTTAGGCTTTTGGCCTAAGTTGGTTTATTGCCACGGCTGGCCTGGCGGATATCCAAAGTTATAGTTGGGGTCATACTGTGAAGAAGCCTCGGATTGCCACTGGTTGGCAATCACCTCCGGATCCCACTGGTAATCAGACTGTCGTGGAGGATCAAATTGTGGTTCCGGCTCTGGCTCTGTAGCTGATGTAGGGTTTCGGTAGGCATGGATGGCCGCCAGCGGAACGAGATACTTGCCTGCAGATAAGTCAAACAGGGAAGGAGCAGGCAAGGTTATAGTCTCAGGGTGATTTTTATGAAATAAGAGTTTGTACTTAAGCGCCTTTTCCCTATTCTTAACAATAAAATCATGCGCTACCATACTCTTATAATCTAGATAAACAGGAGGCAGCAACTTTTCTTCTTTCTCATAATGCCTAATAGGTATGTTATAGTATGCAGCGAGGCGCGAGGCGAAGATGCCTCCCAAGATAGGGCCCTTAGCACGGTTAAGATTTAACCGCTTTGCAAAAATAGCACCCATACTAAATGTGTCATCACGAAACAAGGCATGAAACAAAATAACAATGTCAGGGGCACTTAGGTTGCCAAAGTTTCCGCGACCAATTAAGCATCTACTAGCAAATATAGCAAAGTAACGTAGAACAGGAAAGTGTATGCTAGTAATTCATGCATCAGAAACCTTCCTTGTTTCCCCTACAGCAATGGTATCAATAAACCCATCCACATCGGCACAATGTGGTTCCTCTATGATGCCCGAAAAGGGCAACTTGCAAACCTCACAAAATTCACGAAGGCTCATCTCCTTATACTCATCATATAAATAAAAATCCACCGTAGGTGGTGACCTCCTAGAATGGAAATGAAAATTTTGCACAAAGGTATTAGTGAGTAAGAGATACTGTTCGCGTTGGTCGCGGAGGAAGTCGGTGAGGCCTACATTCTCAGCCAATTCATAAAAATCATCATAAATCCCGGCTGCTCTCAAGAAATCATCACAAGGCCATTCACACGGCTGAACCTCCGCGGTGCGAGGCAGATTATATTTGGGCCTCTCTTCTTCTTCACTTTTCTTATCCTTCGAGCTTCGGCTCGAAGAGCCCCTCAAAAATCTCTTCATCATTTTCTGAAAATTTCTGAAATTTTTAGTAACTTCAAATAAAAGTGAACCAAGCTCAACAAAATTGATATCAACTACTCCCACAAGTGCCTAGAGACTATATCATGCATTAGAACTACTTGGAACCATATAAATTTGACATGCAAGCTCAAGAACATGGTCACCTAGGCAGCACAAATTTGCAATGAATAAAGCACTAAAACAAAAACTAAATTGACCATTGGAGGAGTCACATACCAAGGAACAATCCCCCAAGCAGTTTTGTGAGAGGTGCTTTGAGCAAGGAGATCGAAAATCGCAGCAAAATGAGCTAGAACTCGTGCTTGAGCTGGTTGGTGATTTTTTTGGGAGGAATAAGGAGTGTGTGGGTGCAGGAATAAGTGGAGGGGAGCCACCATGGGCCCACGAGGCAGGGGGGCGCGCCCAGGGGGGTGGGCGCGCCCTGGACCCTCGTGGCCAGGTGCCAGCTCCCCCTGCTGTGTTCTCAGTGCCAGATATTCTCAAATATTCCAGAAAAAATCATATTTCAATTTTGGGGCATTTGGAGAACTTTTATTTTCAGGGTATTTTTTATTGCACGGATAATTCAGAAAACTAAGAGGAAATACTATTTTTGCTTTATTTATTCTAAATAACAGAAAGTAAAAGGAGGGTATAGAAGGTTGTGCTTTCTAACTTCATCCATCTCATGCTCATCAAAAGGAATCCACTAACAAGGTTGATGAGGGCAGTGGAGATTGCATGCCATGCTAGAAAGGATTTCAACAAACGTTTCTTTGGGGAGGTGGTATTCACTGCCTGGTGGAATATTTGGAAGGTCAGGAATGACAGAGCTTTCAGGAACATCAAGCCATCTTTTAGGGCGTGGAGAAATGGCTTCATTCATGATCTCACTCTGCTCTCTCATAGAATCAAACGGAAGTATAGAGAGGCCCTACTTAAGTGGATTGATTACCTACCTCCTTGAGGAGAGTTGGTTAAGTGTAACATTGTAATTATTAGGTATAGTACATCCCTCCCTTGTATAGCCTTCTTTAGGTTCCTGTTTTATTCTTCTTTTTATTTTTCCTCAACTTGAGGAAGCACTGTATTGTTCCTGCTTTTTTCATTAATAAAATGCTGTGGGGTGTAAGCCCTGCAGTCTTCAAGGTAAAAAAAAATGGAACCGGAGAAATTTCGAATAACACTATGTTACCTCAACGGGGATATGCACGTCCCCAATAATAAGAATATCATATATCTTCTTGACAGTAGGTAGAGGAAATTCAAAACCTCCAAAAATAATCGATGTAAATTTTCCAATAGAATTTATACTATGAACTTGAGGTTGTTTCCTCGGAAAGTGTACCGTATGCTCATTGCCATTAACATGAAAAGTGATATTGCCTTTGTTAATATCAATAACAGCCCCTGCAGTATTCAAAAAAGGTCTTCCAAGAATAATAGACATACTATCGTCCTCGGGAATATCAAGAATAACAAAGTCCGTTAAAATAGTAACATTTGCAACCACAACAGGCACATCCTCACAAATACCGACAGGTATAGCAGTTGATTTATCAGCCATTTGCAAAGATATTTCAGTAGGTGTCAACTTATTCAAATCAAGTCTACGATATAAAGAGAGAGGCATAACACTAACACCGGCTCCAAGATCACATAAAGCAGTTTTAACATAGTTTTTTTTAATGGAGCATGGTATAGTTGGTACTCCTGGATCTCCTAGTTTCTTAGGCATTCCACCCTTGAAAGTGCAATTAGCAAGCATGGTGGAAATTTCAGCTTCCGGTATCTTCCTTTTATTAGTAACAATTTATTTCATATACTTAGCATAAGGATTCATTTTGAGCATATCAGTTAAACGCATACGCAAAAAGATAGGTCTAATCATTTTAGCAAAGCGCTCAAAATCCTCATCATCCTTTTTCTTGGATGGTTTAGGAGGAAAAGGCATGGGTTTCTGAACCCATGGTTCCCTTTCTTTACCGTGTTTCCTAGCAACAAAGTCTCTCTTATCATAACGTTGATTCTTTGATTGTGGGTTATCAAGATCAACAGCAGGATCAATTTCTACATCATTATCATTGCTAGGTTGAGCATCAACATGAACATTGTCATTAACATTATTACTAGGTTCATGTTCATTACCAGATTTTGTTTCAGCATCAGAAATAGAAATATCATTGGGATTCTCAGGTGTGTCTAGAACAGGTTCACTAGAAGCATGCAAAGTCCTATCATTTTTCTTTTTCTTCTTTTTAGAAGGACTAGGTGCATCAATATTATTTCTCTGAGAATCCTGCTCAATTCTCTTAGGATGGCCTTCAAGATACAAAGGTTCCTGGGTCATTTTCCCAGTTCTAGTAGCCACTCTAACAACAAAGTCATTATTCTCACTATTCAATTCATTGAGCAAATCATTCTGAGCTTTAAGTACTTGTTCTACTTGAGTGGTAACCATAGAAGCATGTTTACTAATAAGTTTAAGTTCACCTTTAACTCTAGACATATAATCACTCAAGTGTCATATAAGCATTGCGTTTTAATTCTCTACCAAAAGCATTGAAGTCTTCTTGCTTAACCATAAAGTTATCGAACTCATCCAAACATTGGCTAGCAAACTTAGTGGGAGGGATTTCAGCTTTATCATATCTATAGAGAGAATTTAACTTTACTACCTGTGTCGGGTTATCAAGACCATGTGTTTCTTCAACATGCGGTAAATTAAGATCATGTATTTCTTCAATAGGAGGTAAATTCTTAACATCTTCAGCTTTTATACCTTTTTCTTTCATAGATTTCTATGCCTCTTGCATATCTTCAGGACTGAGAAATAGAACACCCCTTTTCTTTGGAGTTGGCTTAGGAATAGGCTCGGGAGTTGGCTCAGGAAGTGTCCAATTATTTTCATTAGTCAACATATTATTCAATAAAATTTCAGCTTCATCTGGTGTTCTTTCCCTGAAAACACAACCAGCACAACTATCCAGGTGGTCTCTGGAAGCATCGGTTAGTCCATTATAAAAGATATCAAGTATTTCATTTTTCTTGAGAGGATGATCAGGCAAAGCGTTAAGTAATTGGAGAAGCCTCCCCCAAGCTTGTGGAGACTCTCTTCTTCAATTTGCACAAAATTATATATTTCCCTTAAAGCAGCTTATTTCTTATGAGCAGGGAAATATTTAGCAGAGAATTAATAAATCATATCCTGGGGACTACGCACACAACCAGGATCAAGAGAATTAAACCATATCTTAGCATCACCCTTTAATGAGAACGGAAATATTTTAAGGATATAATAGTAGCGAGTTTTCTCATCATTAGTGAATAGGGTGGCTATATCATTTAATTTAGTAAGATGTGCCACAACAGTTTCAGATTCATAGCCATAAAAAGGATCAGATTCAACCAAAGTAATTATATCAGGGTCGACAGAGAATTCATAATCCTTATCGGTAACAAAGATAGGTGAAGTAGCATAAGCAGGATCATATTTCATTCTAGCATTCAGAGTTTTTTGTTTCAGCTTAGCTAATAATTTCTTAAGATCACTTCTATCATTGCAAGCAAGAAAGTCTCTAGCAGTTTCTTCATCCATAACATAGCCCTCAGGCACAACAGGCAATTCATATCTAGGGGGAGAATCTTCATCATCACTTTCATCAATATTATCAGTTTCAATAATTTCATTCTCTCTAGCCCTAGCAAGTTGTTCATCAAGAAATTCACCAAGTGGCATAGTAGTATCAAGCATAGAAGTAGTTTCATCATAAGTATCATGCATAGCAGAAGTGGCATCATCAATAACATGCGACATATCAGAATTAATAGCAGAAGCAGGTTTAGGTGTCGCAAGCTTACTCAAAACAGAAGGTGAATCAAGTGCAGAGCTAGATGGCAGTTCCTTACCTCCCCTCGTAGTTGAGGGATAAATTTTTGTTTTCGCGTCTTTCAAATTCTTCATAGTGAACAGCAGATATAAATCCCAAGTGACTCAAAGAATAGAGCTATGCTCCCCGGCAACGGCGCCAGAAAATAGTCTTGATAACCCACAAGTATAGGGGATCGCAACAGTTTTCGAGGGTAGAGTATTCAACCCAAATTTATTGATTCGACACAAGGGGAGCCAAAGAATATTCTCAAGTATTAGCAGTCACTACAAAAAAAGACACATCCATGACATTTTGGGCCGAACGATTTTTTTTCTGTCATACATATGACACTTCTATGACGATAATTGTGACAAAACCCGGTATCATCATAGATGTGGTGGGCTCCTACTTCTATGACAAAAAATCATGATAGAAAATGGGCTTTTCGTCCTGGGCGGGCCGGAGACGCAGCTGCATGACATTCTTTGGGCCGTCCATGACGGAAAAAACCGTGGTAGAAGCGAGGGGGAGGAAAATTTCGGGGAGTTCCCGGTTACGGTGGGAAGTCGGGGGCCGAGCGATCTGCGTTTCTCTCATACACGTACGCGCGTGTGTGCGAGGCGTTGGCTCTAACTGAACCCGAGCGAGGCGTTGGGCTCTAACTGAACCCGAGCGATTGCACTGCAGGCTACGCGTTACTGAACCCGAGCGATCGATCGATGGCTGTTAACTGAACCCGATCGAGCGATTCCTTCGCTACTGCTGCTAACTGAAGCCGATCGATTGGATGAACAGTGAGCGTTGCGGGGGGGGGGGGGTTGGATGAACAGTGAGCGGTGGCGTTGCCTCTGGATGAACAGGACCCCGTGGTGTGGTGGAGGGCTGGATGAACAGTAGACGGTGGAGGGGTGCCCGTGGAGGGGTGGTTGAACAGGACCCCGTGGTGTGGAGGGCTGGATGAACAGTAGACGGTGGAGGGGTGCCCGTGGAGGGGTGGTTGAACAGTAGCCGGTGGAGTAGCGCGCGGTGGAGGCTGGATGAACAGGAGCCCGTGGAGGCTGGAGGAGGTCGACGGTAGCCCGTGGAGGCTGGAGGAGGTCGACGGTGGAGATGAACAGTATCCCGTGGAGTCCCGTTTTGCGGTACGCCACACCCCTCCCGATGAACAGGACCCCCGTTTCGACCGTAGGAGGTCCGTTTCGTCCGTTTTGCGGTACGCCACACCCCTCCCGATCAACAGGACCCCCGTTTCGACCGTAGGAGGTCCGTTTCGTCCGTTTTGCGGTACGCCACACCCCTCCCGATCAACAGGACCCCCGTTCCGAACGTAGGAGGTCCGTTTCCTCCGTTTTGCGGTACGCCACACCCCTCCCGATCAACAGGACCCCCGTTTCGACCGTAGGAGGTCCGTTTCCTCCGTTTTGCGGTACGCCACACTCCTCCCGATCAACAGGACCCCCGTTTCGACCGTAGGAGGTCCGTTTCCTCCGTTTTGCGGTACGCCACACCCCTCCCCATGAACACGACGCATTCCGTTGCCTCCCCATGAACACGACGCATTCCGTTGCCTCCCCATGAACACGACGACGACGCTGTTTCTCCGTTCCGACCCAGCCATGTACACGAGCCCTCGCCGTACGTATGCGCGAGTAGGCGTTCGAGACCCTGCCCGTATGTACGTACGTGGCCGTATTTTCTTTCTTGCACCCTGGCCGCTGTACGTACGTGTACATGCTACGTGCGCGCCTCTACTACGACACGTACGCGCCTCTACTACGACACGTGCGCGCCTCTACATCGACCAGTATATATGTACGTACACGTTCGCGACCAGAATGACAACGCTACGTACGCTTCGACCAGGTGGGTCCCGACTGTCAGGCACTTCCTTGCCTGCGAAGATGTAGCTGGTGGGTCCCAGCAGTCAGGGGGGCGAATCGTTTTGGTTTTTTTTGCCCGGACGCACTTCCTTGCGTGCGAAGATGTAGCTGGTGGGTCCCAGCAGTCAGGGGGCGAATCGTTTTTTTTGCCCGGACGCACTTCCTTGCGTGCGAAGGTGTAGCTGGTGGGTCCCAGCAGTCAGGGGGGAAACGTTTTTTTCGCGAAATACGGTGGCCCGTCCGGTGGGTCCCTGCTGTCAGGTGGAGGAATCATTATTTTCCGCGTAATAAGGAGGCACTTCCTTGCTGCCGCCGTGGACCCAGCTGTCAGCCTCTCCACGTACAGTCCACGTCCGATGGAAGTCGTTCCTTGACCACGTTGACCACGCCGCGCCGAGAGCACCAGGGCGGTGGACGACGGCGAGGCCTAGGAAGGGGACGACGCGGAGCCGGTGAAGACGCGGCAGTGGATGCCCACGCGGAGAGGAGTATGAGGGTTCACTCGTTCGGCTGCGGTGTGAGGCTGCCGTCGCCGCAGGGCCTGGCCAGCGGTGGGAATAGTAGGGG
Source organism: Triticum aestivum (assembly GCF_018294505.1). Taxonomy (NCBI): domain Eukaryota; kingdom Viridiplantae; phylum Streptophyta; class Magnoliopsida; order Poales; family Poaceae; genus Triticum; species Triticum aestivum. The sequence goes on along the minus strand of NC_057799.1, from coordinate 37,424,713 downwards.
GCGGTGAGGCCTCCGCGGCAGCACAGCCGGCCACGGGAGGCAGGAGCAGGCGGCACGACCGGCGCTGCTTTGGGCGGCTGGAGCAAGAAGACCAGAGGTTGAAGAAGCACTACGGCCGTTGGATGGACATCGTACGGTCACTGGAGCTAGAATCGTTCATATTGACTAAGTTGACAAAGCCCTCCGTCCCCGTCAACTTAGTAGGCCCACAAGTCAGCCTCCCACCAAGGTGGGTCCCAGCTAGCAGGGGGAGTATTCATTTTTTTGTGCGTAATAAGGAGGCACTTCCGGTGGGTCCGAGCTGACAGCGGGGGGAACGTTTTTTTCGCGAAATACGGTGGCCCGTCCGGTGGGTCCCAGCAGTCAGGGGGAAACGTTTTTTTCGCGAAATAAGGTGGCCCGTCCGGTGGGTCCCCGCTGTCAGGTGGAGGAATAATTATTTTGCGCGTAATAAGGAGGCACTTCCTTGCGGCCGCCGTGGACCCAGCTGTCAGCCTCTCCACGTACAGTACTCTTCCGATGGAAGTCGGTCGTTGACCACGTTGACCACGCCGCGCCGAGAGCACCAGGGCGGTGGACGACGGCGAGGCCTAGGAAGGGGACGACGCGGAGCCGGGGAAGACGCAGCAGTGGAAGCCCGCGCGGAGAGGAGTACGAGGGTTCACTGGTTCGGCTGCGGTGTGAGGCTGCCGTCGCCGCAGAATAACAGGGGGTGTGGGTGAGTGGAGGGATGGCCTGGCCAGCGGTGGGAGTAGTATGGGGGCGGTGAGGCCTCCGCGGCAGCACAGCCGGCCACGGGAGGCAGGAGCAGGCGGCACGACCGGCGCTGCTTTGGGCGGCTGGACCAAGAAGACCAGAGGTTGAAGAAGCACTACGGCCGTTGGATGGACATCGTACGGTCACTGAAGCTAGAATCGTTTATATTGACTAAGTTGACAAAGCCCTTGGTACGCTCCAACTTAGTAGGCCCACAGGTCAGCCTCCGAAACGGTGCGCCCCAGATGTCAGGGGGAGGAATCATTTTTTGGGCGGCCGAAGCTAAGAATATCCGAGATTGAAGAAGAAGCACGACATCCGTTGGATAGACATCCAACGGCCACTGCTGCTAGAACCGTGTGTTGACTATAATAAGTTGACAAAGCCTTGCATACGCGTCAACTTATTTTTTTAGGGGACGCGTCACTTAGTAGGCCCACAAGTGTGTGGCAGAGAACTTATAGCCCATTTGCGTTTTGTAAGAATGTACAGCCCATTTTTGAATTCTAATGGAATTTACAACAGCCCATTTACAGTTTGTTAAAAGTACAACCCATTTTCTAGCTAGGACAACGATTAATAATTTCAACCAACCGTTGAAGACAGAATTCAATAAAATTTCCCACATTTTGATGGGATCCGAAATATTTTTATCCCGAAATTTCTAGTCAGATTAAATATAAATTTGTATTACGTAAAAATCCAACGAAACATTGCGCGCGCAACAATGAAAATTTAAGATTTTCAAAATCCATAAATAATATTTTATAAACTAATTTCGTGTTTGGTGCATTTTTTTATAGTTACTGCCCAGTTTTTATAATTACATCCCATTTATTATTTTTAAAGCCCATTTTCCTGTTAAGCCTAATGCATCCCTCCTAGGAAAGATTTGCAGCCCAGCGGGGCGGAGAATAACAAGTTGACCTTGCCTGGGTATTCCTCAAAAAGACGTATAGCTGGGCTAGCCATTTTCATCTTGAAAAAATTAGTATCTGGGCTGGATATCTGGCCTGGGCTAGACGGGCCACAGCCCGCCCAGTTAATACCCTGCTCTCCTCTGAACAACAACGAAATCATCGCCAAGAAAAACTCTGCAGTGCTCACGCCTCAAAAACACAAATACTGCTCGAGCTGCTTGGTCCCAGCTGTCGGCCGCACCTTGTGCAATTCTCTCGTTTATATTGACTACATAGGTTGACAATGGTGTGGGACCGTGATGTCAGGAAACCAGGAGAAAGCAAAAAAAATATAGTTGTACATAATAAGGAGGCACTTGCGTACGTACGGCTATGGCCCTAGTGGGTCCCTAGTGTCATCCAGTCAAAATAAAGTCATCTCCTGAATCCTCATGTTCGTTGACGATGTTAACAATGCTCGGCGCCACGGCGAGCGCAACAACTCGAAGGACAACGGAGAGGGCCTCGCGGGCCCTACGGATGGTCTGATACAGCGCCCGCTGCTCATTCAGGAAGCCAGGATCATCGGACACCTATGAGCACCTTCGAGAAACTGAGACGGCATGAAACGGTAAGGCCGCGCTTGGGAGCTCTGGTTTATTTCAAACCTGTATTAACATACAAGTGTAATTTACTCGTCATCGGAAACAACGCGTAAAATACAGGCGTAATGAAACCGAGGGCCCGAGGTCTGTAAGTAAAACCGGCGGGTTACGCGTGTAATTTGAGAGACCAGTGTATATTTTACGAGCACTGCTATATGGACGACATTACCAGACGATACATGCACGACGTGCGTATCATGCCATCCATGGGCAAGGCTGAAACAGCAGCTAACGGCTGGATTAGCAATCGTCCGAGTGTCGTTCAGCGTTTTTATCGTGTGTGAAGTACTTCCGATATTTTACTAGTCGAAATCGACCAACCAAGCGCCTTCGCCCGAGACCATCTGCTTTAATTTACAAGCGTCAGTTTTACAAGCGGTTTTGGTTGGAAAACGACGATCCAATCACGGCCTAATATCATGAGTTGGTCGGAAGATCATATGGTTTCACGTCTAACCTACCCGACTTGTCGTATAGGCTATGAATGAAACATCAGACGATGAACTTCTTAAGCACGGAAACAACAGAAGAGGATGATCTTCTTAACAAGCAAATCACTGGCATTAGATCGACATGCAAAACAATACGAAGCATTATTCTCAGGAGGCACGGTGAACAGCTCGTGATGCCGCATGCCACAACATTCCAAGCTCAACTTTGCAATCAAACACAAGGCCTGGCATTACATAGACAATATTCAGAACAAACTCTTAACACAGGAATATCTCAGCAGAGTAACTATTTACTTCTAAACTGAACACAGGAATAGGAAAAAACACTCGACGCTGCTCACAGCAAGGGCGTCCCACTCAAAAATATCAAATGCATGTCTTCTGGCTAACATCAATGATTAAACTTTGACAAGGTTTTCCAATTCCAATATATTAAACTAATGTCTTCTTGCTAACATCAATGATTAAACTTTGACAAGCTTTTCCCATTCAAAATATGTAATGCCTATGATCGTGGAGTCCTGTCGTAGCTTCTTGTACTTGTTTGGGCACTTTTTGCCCAGGGCACTCCACATGTTGTTAAATTGCCAATGGTCTCTGCAGACTAGTCATGTCACCGGTGTTTAATAATACTCTGTAAAGCTTCTCGGTCATTCCTTCTGTAATGTAGCGCAAACAGTGACTGCTTCTTTCTGCAAAGTGGAACGACCAACTGGACCCAGTAATGCAGCAATTTTCCTTGGACACATTGGCTCCTTTTGTGCAGTTCAACTAAAATCGAAGTCGGAATAAAACCGAGCTTTAATTTTGATATCCCTGTAAGCAACAATAGGTATAAGGGAAACAATTACTGAGAAATAACGGTTGATGATTTGTACTCCCAGAAGAAAAGCATCTACTGGTCTACTTTATCTTAATGGGAAACAAAGCAGGAGAGTAGCAATTCTCCATCAGTGTGATTCATTCATATTGACTGAGACATTATCTTAACAATGCCTTGTTTCGACATGTATAAAGAACGACAAAGCAGAAAAGTACCATTCCTAAAACAATGCAACTGATTCATTTTAAAAGAGACATTATCTTAACAATACCTTGGTTAAACATGTAGAAAGAACTACAACGCAGGATAGTACCATTCCTAACAAGTGTTGCAGTTTTGAACTAAGATGCAGTAGTTAATTAATTCTGAGAGTGGCATTGCTTAATTTTACCAGCGGCATTAGATTAACGAAAAGCATAAACAGTTCCAGGGGAGAGTGGGCGCAACAACAGTATGTGCTTCCATCTACTTATAAAGGGGGTGATGCAGAGTTTGTTGTAACAAAGCAACAAGCATCATGTCTGGGTTGGTCCCATTTTTGTTCAGTACTTAATGGGAAAAGACAGCAATACAATAGCTTCAATTCAACATTTATTTAAAACAGTACCAATACAAGTAGCACAACATCTCAAAGCACACTGCACAATCATGTGGATGAAGGCCTGTACTGACCTTTCATGAGACGGACAAGATAAAATACGAATCTGCCAACACGAATAGGAAATCCAATCTCGTTTCGTGCAGTTGCACTGAAATCAAGCAAAGTGTTTCGCGTAGCGAAGCAAAATGTCGCAATAGCAACAAGTTGAATAGATATCCCTGTTTAAACAGAGGCAAAAAAGGAATCAATTACTGGCTAATAAAGGAGGATGAAACATGCGGCCACAAAAATGGTAATCCCGCCAATCCCTAACAAGTGTTGCAGTTTTGAAATAAGATTCAGTAGTTAATTCTGAGAGTGGCATCAATTACTGGCTTATAAAGGGGGTGATGCTGAATTTGTTGTATCAAAGCAACAAGCATCATGTCTGGGTTGGTCCCATTTTTGTTCACTACTTAATGGGAAAAGACAACAATACAATAGCTTCAATTCAACATTTATTTAAAACAGTACCAAAACAAGTAGCACAACATCTCAAAGCACACCGCACATCATGTGGTTGAGACCAAGATTTGAAACAACTCGCCACGAAGACTGGAAACAAATCTCGATCTCCTTTTGTGCAGTTCCAGCAAAATTAAGCAAAGTCACCGGTGTGACATTCAAGTTGAACTGCACAAAACACTCTTAAAACATAAGTGTTTCGAGTAGCGAAGCAAAATGTCGCAATAGCAACCAGTTGAATCGATAGCCCTGTTTTAACAGAGGCAAAAAGGAAACAATTACTTGCCGATAAAGGAGGATGAAACAAACGGTGACAGAAAGAAGCATCTAACTTATCTTGGATGGAAAGCAAAGTAGGACAGTAGCATTTCTAAAACGGTTGCATTGATTCATATTAACAGAGACATTCTCTTGAAACAACATTCGTTAAAAAATGTAATTTACTTTTAACAGTGGCATTGCTTCAATTTTCCGGCGGCATTCTTAGATTAACAACAGCAAAATAGCTGTATGGGACATGCCAGCACCATGTGCGTCCACACGTATAAATGGGTGATGCAGAGTATGTAGCTAAGCAACATATGTACGTTGGTCCCATATTTGTTCTCTTTGAACCTTCTTCCTATGTGAGGGCAGCAAATCTAGTCCTGCACAAACTACCCGACCCCCCAGTTTCTTTCCCTTTTCAACAAAGAGATCGGTTCCTTACAGATGTGTGTACTGGGTTACCCCCTTTTTCCCTTTTCGACCTACAAAGCGGCTGGATAGCCAGTCTATACTACTTTCCGCCCCTCCTTTCCTCATTGAACCACGTCCTAGATTCTTGCTCCAGCCCACCGCACCCTTCTTTCCTCTTTGAACCAAGACCTAGATTCGACTACAGATAGAAAAAGATCCACATGCAGCTAGAGCAACGACGGTTTCAAAGAAACTTATACCTTCGGGTCGTCCGGATGTGGCAAGGCGTGCGGCGGGAGGCCGGATCTGCCCACACTACGTACGGCAGCGAGGAAGAAGGGGTCGGTGGCCCTCCCGCACAGGCGCTGGGTGAAAGAGAACAGCGCAGCCGACAGTGGATTGCCTCCCTCGCCGAAGGCGATAGAATGAACGCTGCACCTCCTCCCCTTCCCGGTGCGACGGGATATGGACGCCTCCTTCACCAGCTGTGAGGGGGGAGAGAGAGACAAGAGGCCAACGCAGTCTTGTTTAGATCTGGTGAAGAGAGGGTGAGAGACTGTGAATATAGCAAACCCTAGCAAATGAACGCTGAGCCTCCAGCGTGTAACATATATGGAGAGGGTGAGAGAGCGAGACGCGAGAAACTCTATCAAACAAGAGGCTATAATGGAGTAAAAAAATCTCTCCATAGCAGTGGTTTTAAATAGAATATGCGCGTTCCCGGAAAAAAGAAACGAAAACTGGCGGACAATTTTTTAAGGTTCTGTCTAGGACACATCTAGATGTGACATGTTGATGTCCACTCTGTTTGTGGTCTATTTTTTTTCCTAGTTTTTTTTGTTTCTTGTTGCTACATTATATACTTGTGGGAGCTTAGATGTGATATCCTTAAATAACATCTAGATGTGAATTAGACAAACTGATTTTCTAACATACCAAGAAAGAAAACTCGATCAAAAACACGCCCCCGCTTCCAGGCCGCGAGAGTCGTCGCGCACACACACATAGACATAGACATGCATATCCGTGTTTACGTAAAATTCCATTTCCATTTCCATCTCCATCTCCAATCATATTTGTCCAACTGGCACATTATTTACGTTGTTAATTATATACGCAGCAATATTAACGTACAACATATCTTGTTTGCGCACGTCCGGACCGCTGCCACGGCCGGTCCTAACCAACCCGAACCCTCTTCATCACCCGCGCGTGCTTCCCGCCCGAAATGGTCAGTGCCGCATTCATGCCCGGCCAGAGCGGACGCGACCTCTCACTGGCGCCGGCATTGAAGCGGCGCGCCGGCCGAGAGAGCGTCGCCCGCGCCGCTTCTGGGTGCACGCGGCTGCTCCGCGTTCAAAGGTCGCGATAGCCGGCTACAACATGCATGTAAAAAGTTCTTGGGAGTCCGTGCTACAGCTAGCTGTCCTCCCCCAACTCGTCAATCTCTTCCAGTAGTGCTAGTACTCCATGGCGCGATCCATCGACAAGCAGGCGGGAAAGTTATTGTATACTCGGTTTGTGGTGAGTGGTATGCCGAGCGACCGTGTGGGGTCCAGCCGTGGAGGAGGGTGAGACACGAACACGACAGACGTGATTTAAACGTTGGTTTTGCTCGATGGCGCGATCCAACGAAACGAAACGTTGGTTTCTCTCCGTTTCCATTTTTCTCCGGAAAAACGGAAACTTTCCACTCCATTTTCATTCCTATTCCAAGGTTGCCCCGTTACAACATTCCATCAAATACAAAGGAAAACTAACACGCATGCTGATGCATCTCAATGATTGACAGATCATAGCCAATATTTACTTCACAACTAAAGAAAAAAGTTGTGAGAGCGTGTACGAAAGAAAAACTACTGATGGGGTCACTACGACTTAAACCCTAAACCCTAAACATGATTTAATTTCCTGGCCAGGTAGAACCTGTCGAAGGAAAGACGGCTGGCACCCTCGGATCATACGATGCTTTTGTGCAGTTCCACTAAAATTGACCTGAGCATCCCTGATGGCAAAGATATTGAAGAAGTGTGATTAGAATAATAGTACTGGCACTAGTTCATGAGACATAAACTCATCACAAGTAGAAGCCGGTAGAAGTAGAGAAAGATCGACATGGAGATGGAGCTACGACAGTGGAGCAAGCCGGCTCCAAAAGGAAGATGGCCTACCTGTGACGTCGGGCTGTAGCTAGAAGGGTGGTTGGGACGCGGCATCGGCCCATACCGCAGTGACCCCCGATTGGGACGCACTGACTTTGGGTTTTCTCCCTCGCCGATGTCGACTGCGTCTACGCAGAACATTGTTCCCTTCCCCCAGCTGCGGGATCAGGCCCGTCGTTCTATGCTTGTGAAGAGAGCAACCTAAGCAAGCAGGCTTGTAGCTTAGGCTCTTGCTAGTGTATATATAGTGGTTTTCTTTTTCTCTCCATATCAACCATTTTATATTGCGTACGTATCATTCAAGAGTGAAATGATGGTTGCTTCTTCCGACTAACTTACTGTGTGATTTGACTGCTCCTTAGTGGCCCCTACATGTACTCCCCCTACGTGTATGCAACAGTCACACGTACACATGGACGCAAAAATGCGCGCGACGCCCTAATGCATGCATGTCCAAGCACAGGACGGAACACACACGGTCACGCTCAAGTGGTCAACCTACACGTGCATGCACACATACTCAGTCAGGGTGAGCTAGTGACCGTATAAACACCGGAAAATATATATATTGAGCGCAATGAGCGTATTATGAAGTCCACTGACCGTATTTTTACAAATATATAGTGACAGACAGTGTATTTATCTCATTTGAAATTAAGCCATATTAACCGAAGAGGAGGCAGTATGGACTAGCATTACTTTGCTCTGTCCCGTCAACTTGCCGAACGAGGAGAAGGTTGCAGGACGGGAGAAGCTTGCGCGCGGTGGCTCGCAGGACAAGGAGAAACTTTTGACTAATGCAAGCTCTCCCTCGCTCAGGCGGTGGACGTGCAACAGTTAATTCGGTGTCATATTGCCAGAAGCATACACTATACTACTAGTGCTTTTATTGTTCGACTTCCCGAATAGGCGAACAGACAAGCGCAAAGTTTACTAGTACTACTACTATAGTCTATAAAGGTACGTACTATACTAGTACTAGGAACCGGATGGAGGAGCATCTGCACTCTTATTATAATTTTAAAATGTGATAAAGCAATCTTCAACACATTTGGTTCTCTTTGAGGGTTCTCGCATGTGATAATGGAAGTTGATTGCATGGAACACTCGCCACAATTCTCGCTTAATTCTGGCTCATATCCTGTTACAAATAGTAGCGCTCGGTAATATTCCCTCTTTTTTTGTTATTCAGCATGTAAACAGGTCAGCAAACCTTGCGGCGCATCTTCGTGTGAACCGTGCTTGCTACACTTTGAATGTGGCCGAGAACTGGCTTGATGAAACACCTTGCTTCCTACTTCTTTTTTTGGGAGGTACCTCGCTTCCTAGTGACTAGTGTCTTGGCTGATCGTCCTAAGAATGCTTATATATGAATAAAGCTCTCTCATTTACCCGCAAAAAAGATTAAGCCATATTAACCGGAAAGGAGGGAGTATGGACTAGCACTACTTTTTGGTGTGTCCCGTCAACTCGCAGAACGAGGAGAAGCTTACAGGACAAGGTGAAGCTCGCTTACGCCTTTTGACTAATGCAACCTACCCTCGGTGGACATGCATCAATCCATTCGGTGTCAGATTATCAGAGGCATACACCGTAGTACCCAACATGCAGAGTACCATCATTGTTCGACTTCACGAAGAGGCGAAGAGCCAAGCGCATTAGTACAAGTAGTACTGCTACTAGAACCGCATGGTGGAGCGTCTGTACTCTTATTTTTTATCTCTGATAAAGTACACGTTTATTCCGGAGAAGGGCGGAAAACGGCAGCCCAACATGTAATGAATGATATCGATCAACCAACCATGCTCGAATATATCTTGGCCTCCGTGCGAGCCCGTCTGTGTGTTCTCGCTCCTCGTCTCTCTCAAGGAACGGCGGGTTAGCTCTTTGCCGTCAATTGAGATCCGTTTGCTCACACTCCTGTCCCACATGTCAGTGATATGCCAAGAGGAGGTGCGTTGACCGACTGGCCATACGCGTACTTGGTTTTGCACCTTCATACTACTCCTCCCTCCGTCACAGTTTACAGGGCGCGCTTCATTATGATGCATTTCTCTCAATGCATTTCCACCACCAGAGAGACTTTAGACGCGTTTGGTTTAATGCTCAATTAATTAGGGCGTGGTAACCGCAATCAAGTCCACAATTTTCTCTCCATGTACTGTACTACTACGGAGTGGAGTAAGTGCATGCATGTGTGTACCCGGGGTGGAAGCACTGCATGCATGTGTGTACGCATTATTCCCTCTAGCAATAGACGCCGTGCTATAACTACCAATGCTATTTTTCAGGCCGATCACTAGTCGCCTTGGTCCCATAGATTTTTTTCTTTTTTCTGAAGCGCGTTGTATAAACAGTGACGGATGGAGTAGTATGAGCGGATTCAAAGAAGAGTGTATTGATGGTTGCTTCTTCAGAGCAACTTACAGTGGGAAAGGTGGGGCTTATGATTTGACTGCTCATTACTCACTATTAATGCGGCGTAACGACTGGGCTGAGTCTCCCATGCGGTTGTGCACTACCCCCTCGGTTCTTAAATATACTCTGGAGTATTTGTCTTTCTAGAGATTTCAACGAGTGACTACTCAAATATTTGTCTTTTTAGAGATTTCAAATGGACTGGCACATACGGATGTATATAGACATATTTTAGAGTGTAGATTCACTCATTTTGCTCCGTATGTAGTCACTTGTTGAAATCTCTAGAAAGACGAATATAATATTTAGGAACGGAGGGAGTACACATATGAAGCAAAATGAGTGAATCTACACTCTAAAATATGCCCGTTTGAAATTTGTAAAAAGACAAATATTTAGGAACGAAGGAGTATAATTTTGTGCATGGCACATGGACCCGGATGATGAAGAGGCTTCTGGCAATGCTATCAAGCTTCCATCATTTGTTTACATAATTGACGTACTATACAAATAATTTTCCAGCGACATGAAATTGTACAATGGTGTGAGCTTTCATCTTTTGTTTCGCGTGTCTTGCCATCGATGCTCTTTCGGAAACAATAAAAAACTAACTTCGTTGCTAATGCATGTCAATTATTAACAGATCAGAGCTATAATTACATCACAACTGAAGACAGAGTTGTGAGAAGGTGTTAAATTAAAATTGATCCATGCTTTCATTGGCAGCAACGTCCCCCCAGCTCTGTCTAAATCAACAAGGCATGTTGGGAAAAAAAGTAGCTGTCTGGAGCATGCAACATTCTGATCATTTTGTGCAGTTCCACTAAAATAGAGCTGAGCGTCCCTGTTCCAAAGATATTAAGTGTGATTACGATAATAGAGGACTGCTGATGAAACAATAAACACACAAATAGAAGTCGGTCACCTTTGCAGTCTCTCTTAAGACTAACTAGCTGGAGAAGATTAGGCTCGGAGTTGGATGAGGAGGATAGAGCAAAACCAATCTCCCTTTGTGCAGTCGCACTGAAATGTAGAGATGTTGCCCGTGTGACATTTTAGTACAACTGCACAAAACACTCTTAAGAAAAAGTGATTTGTGCAGTTCACCAAAAGGTCGCAATAGCAACGAGTAGAAAGGAAACAATTACTGGCCAATAACAGTTGATGACACACGCGACGACAAAAAAGAAGCATATTCCTTGTCCTAAGGGAAGATAACAACACAGTTGTGTTTGTCTAAAACGGTGTGAGGACGAGAATGCAATATGGAAAGTACGCCGGACGAGCTACGTTTTGGGCAAAGAACTATGGAAGATCCACATGCAGCGACGTGGGAAGACGGGCAGTGGAGCAAGGCCGGAGGGGATACCTGGAGGTCGTTGGGATGTAATTAGGTGAGCGGCGGCGGGCGGAATCTGCGAGCAGGTAGTGTAGGCCCTGCCGCGCCGGAGCTTGGTCAGAGAGAACGGCGTGTACCGCAGATCGAGACGTGCTGCCTCGGCGCCGTCAAACGGAGAAACGATGCACTTCCTCCCTTTCCCCCGGCGGACGGGATGCGGCCGGATCAGTGACCAACGGTGAGGGAGAGAGAGGCCACCGCACTCCCTTTCCCCCGGCGGACGGGATGCGGCCGGATCAGTGACCAACGGTGAGAGAGAGAGAGGCCACCGCAGCCTTGTGTGAGATACTCTGAAGAGCGACAAACCAGGCAGGCAGGCTCCATTGTATATAGTGAGCGGACTACCTTTTTCTCCATAAAAATCGTTTTATATTCTGTGTACGTGCCATTGAGCGCTATAACTTTATTTAAAAATAACGCGGCAACGCGTCAAGTCGAACTTTGTTTCGTGCACGCGTGGTACACGACCTCCCTAGGTAAACAACCGCTACAGGCGTTCAAATTAGCACGTGGGCTGCCATTTCGTAAAGAAATGAGCTCCACCGTGTACCCGCGCGGGTGTGGCTGGGCACGAAGCGTGAGTACGTGCACGGTGCACCTATTCTCTTCTTGTATACGTACACCACCTACGTGGGGTTGTGTGAGAGAGATACAAACCTAGAGAGATATAGTGTGTGGGTTCTTGAGAGTTTTTTGGGGGGGGGGTCAATCAAAAAATGTAACATATGCAATGTGTGTGAAATAGAGTCCTGGATATAACATATATATAGAGGGGGCGATCCACGAGAAGAGAGTGGAGGTATCATCGGCTTGAGGTGTCCATAGAATCGAAGAGAGGGATGATGTGTGTGTGTGTGCGCGCGCGATCGATAAAGAGTGCCATCGAATTTGTGTGTGCCCACGTCAAAGATATAGAGTGGCTGGCCTACTGGAACGTGAGATGGGACATGTGCAGTTTGTCTCTGTGGCATGGATACCTACCTGCAGCGCTCGACTATCGGTGTGTGGTGGGGGAAGAGGGAGGCCCAATTAACTATAGAGGTACAATGGCTGGTATATGTGTGGAGGAGGAGAGAGGCCTACCTCATGTATTAAGGAGATCGATCTGCCTCATGTATTAAGGGAGATCGATCGGCATCCATGCATATGTGCAGGAGAGGAATAAGGTTGGGAGAGAGACAGAGCTAGAGTGTTGGAGGGGTGGTAGTGGAGTTGCTTCTAACAAATGGTGGGATAGGCTTGCTAGACAAACGGAGGGCACGCCCGCAATATCAATAAGAGAGGAGATGGCTACTTGTTGTCTGTGCACGTGCGTGTGAGAGACGGGTCAGGAGGCATGCACGAATGATGAGGGGGGACGATGTGGCTGTGGTAAGCAGACGTAACTACATAGGAAGATCAATCGCCCTTTGTTAGAGAAAGGAGAGACATAACTTGTGAGGTACGTCGATCGATGGGGGGGTAGTTAAAGTCGATCTAGGTATATGTTGGGAGATCGATCGGTATACATGCATGTGTGTGTTATAAGCAAATGAGGCACGAGGAGAAGGATAGAGAGAGAGGGATGCATGTAGGAGGTGGTACGAGAGGCATACTATATCGAGGGGGAGGAGTGTGCGAGTACGAGAACGATGAAAAGAGTGGTGGGAGTGAGGCATGGACGGTGACAAGAGAAGAGGGGAAGCTTGTGTTTGTGCTAGGCACACCTGGCTAGAGAGGCATATCGATCGATGTGTGCCGTAAAGAAGGAGCTGGGGGGCCTACACACACCGTGGGTGAACGACCTAAAGTGAAAAGACGAATTTGCGCGATGGAGCTAGAGAATGCTGAGGGAGGGTGAGAGGGATGCGGGCGTGTGCATGCACAAGAGAAAGTTAGCGCTAGCTACAAAGATAAGAGGGTTGTGTGGGTGTAAAAGACGAATAGAGATCATATATACTTCATTATAAAAAGCGAATTCGGATATTTGAAGAATTTATCATAGTGTTTCAAACCGACGCATGTGTGAATATATATAACGGTGATACACATGGTGTGGTTATGAACATGTTATACTACATTTAATATATTTTATCTCTACTCTTATAAAAAACGGAGTTGTTGATGATGGTGTGCCTGCCATCCTGCATTATAGGCCGTCCGATTTATATCTGGCGGATAGCAAGGAAACTATGATGGTTGAAGTTGGCAACAATCATGATTGTAGATTCTTATTGAAATAGAGAAACGAATTCAAATTTAGTTCGAATTGCAGCGGTAGTATAGACATTTGGAATGCACTAAAATGTTGGTATGAGTAGGTTACATGCATTATACAGCAAGCGAAAAAATTTAATCGGACATAACATGGATTCATACTCCCTCCTTCCATCTATATAGGGCGTAATGAGATTTTTAAGACCGCCTTTGACTATTGACAAGATTAATAGTACATGACATGCACAATGTGAAAATTATATCATTGAAAGAACCTTTCACAGACGAATTTAACGGTGTGCTTTGTGTAAGTTGCATGTCATATATCATTGCTCTAATATTTGGTCAAAGTTAGCATCGAAAAACGCATTAGGCCCTATATAGATGGAAGGAGGGAGTAGCTTTGAATAGCATTTGTATAGTAAAACGGGGCAAGACTCTCTCTTTGTGTGGTGTGAATAGTTTTATTTTTTTCGTTTTCTTTTTGGTTGAGGGAAGTGCGAATTGATTTGGTACGTACAAGTACAATATTACTACACGTTAGGCTTGTCCCTAAAATTCAACCCGCGTCTTGTTATATCCCGAAAATTCAGATATCGTGCTCCCAAAACTGGCGCCTTCACAACCCGCGCCTTGCTATCCCGAAATTACAACCCACGCGAAAACTCCCTCCAGCTGCCAAATCCCGACACGCGAAATCCCCCTTCTAACCCTGAGCCAAAAGGGCCGCTAGTTCAAATTGGTGGGGGGTACTTTTGTAACACACCCTACATTTTGGACAAGCGCGTCCCTAAGTCATGCTTCACCCCCTCCCATCGCCCCCTTTTCGCCATTCGAAATCCCAGGCCGCCATAACCTCTCCGCTCCAGCCACGAAACCCCACCCTCCTCCGTCCGCCACGTCACCGCTGCCCAGCCGGAGCCTCTTCCCCGATGACGTCGTCCACCGCAACAGCTCGACATCCCTTGTCCACCTCCCCGGATGAGGATCCGTCGTCCATCTCGCCATCCCGCCAGTTCAGCCGCCCCGTCCTCCACCTCCAAGGAGCTGCTCCGACGATCGCCTCGTCTATCGCGGCTGCTCCATCCCCACAGCGCCGCCTTAACCTGCTCCACCGGAACCGCAGCATCCTCACCGACTCCTCGGACAAAGCCGAGGCCTACTCGGCGACACCAAAGAGGTTGTACACTCATCGCATCGCACCTTCTCCTTAACTCGACCTCCCGGCGCCGACGGTGATCCATTCCGCACCCCCATGGAGCGGCTACCTTGAAGCCGGCGCCGCGGGCGACATCACCACGGCGGCTCTCCCCCAGTGCGAGGCCCCTTCGGCGGCGGCGTCCATACCAGCCGGATCTACTGCTGCTGCTCCGGCTCTCGCTCGCTCGCGCTGCTGCTGCTGCTGCTTCGGCTCTCGCTCGATCGCTCGCTCGCCCAGCTGCTGCTGCTGCTGCTCTCCCCCTCGCTCGTGCTGCTGCTCTGCTCCGATTAAGCCACACTTCAGTCGACTGAATCGACTTTTGGGTCAATCGATTTTCAGGGGTTGGGGGGGCTCGCCGGAGTTAAGGAAGAACCACCCGCAGCGGGGACGGGGGCCGCCGGAGAGGTACCCCACTATCTATCTTAGGGTTCAGGGTGGGGGCGGGGGGCCTAGAGGGCTGGCCGGGGCGGCGGTGGCGAGTTGTTTCGGGGCGGCGAGGCGGCGCTGGGGCCGGCGGTTCGGCCGGTGGTGGCTGGCGGCTCAGGGGGGTGCAGGTTGAAGATGAACTGCAGGCCCTCCCTAAACTACATGTCAAGTGCCTCTCTGCTACCATTGCGTTCAGTTTCGACAGTAGCATTCAGATTCCACAGTAAATTTCAGTTTCGACAGTTAAGTTCAGAGTCAACAGTTTTTACCTCATCTGTTGTAGTCAGGTGGTTTTTGGTGATGTTAATTTTACATCCATTTTACATCATCTATTGGAGATGCTATTAGAATCCCACTTGAGATTGACGATGTCTGTCTTGTGCTGCTTCAGCCTTGACGTCTTACGGCTCACCGGAGCTGCTCCAACGACAGAACGATCCATCACAACAGAGCAGTGCCCTGGACGCCGTCTACAGATTCCTCAGATCTTCCTCCACACCTCCGACAGCCACCTCTGCCTCAACTGCTTCAGCGACCAACCCAATGATGCTGAGGTCGACACGGCTACGGCAAAGAGGTTGTACACTTGTTGCATCACTTATTACTATACATTCACGTCGATCCATTAGGGCTATTTTGGTTCAACGGAAAAACGTCGATCCACTGGTTGTTACCATCACTCTAAATTTCTGCATGCTCTCCTTACATAATCTCACCATATTTTTTTCGTATGCATGTCAGATATTGTACACAGTCATGCTGAACATGTAGAGAAAAAGAGAAGAGTTTTGCGCGGCAATACAATGTCATGCAGACATCGCTCCATGGTGGGTTCAATGGCAAACCCTCCCCACCCCTCTCCAGATTGTAATCCAGAGGAAGATATCTGTTCTGAGGCGGATTCAGACGCCGCTGACCACTCCTATTTACCCCCAAGGTGTTTGCTCTACCTTGGCATGATGATGTTAGTCATATCATGCATATGTTGCCTTGCAGTGCCTACTTTTGACATCATATATGTCATCTGCTTAGTTTAGACATGTTCTGTAATGCCACCTGTTTAGTTTCTATATCATATATGGGAATTATGCAGTCTCATGTCTTTTAGCCAGCCATAATATATGTGAAATGTGCAATGCCATCCTGTTTAACCAGGCATCATATATTTGAATGATATCTTGCCCATCCTTTTCTTCATTACATTTCCATTTGTCGACAATGTTTGTACATTAAACTACTCTTCCTGTGAATCAGCCATTTGGGTGGGAGATGGAAAAATCTGGAGTGAAAACAAGGCCTTCAGAGCAGACAGTGCTACCTGTCGAAGCAGATCTCTTGTTGGGTCCCGATAGCTCCTCAGAGATGGATTCAGAGACAGATGACCAGTCCTATTCCCCCACTGAGGTGTATGCTCTAACTTGGCACGGTTATACTGCTCATATCATGCATACGGTGTCTTGCATTGCATAGTTTAGACATCATATACACAATATTCAACACCATGTTCTTAGTTCAGACATCATATCGAATGCCCTCTGTTTAGCATATAAATCACATATGTGAATTAAATGATGCGATCCTGATTACTTAGATAACATGTAGGTGAATTATGTCATGCGATCCTGTTTAGTTATTCATCATATCTTTGAATTATGTTATGCTATGCTATCCAGTTTAGATAGACATCATATATGTGAAATTATGTCATGCTATCCGTTTTAGTTAAACAATATACATGTCAACTATTTCATGCCCTCTTTTTTCCACACTATCTATTGCATCTGTCTCTCATACAATGTCTGTACATTCAACTATGTTTCCTGTTTATCAGCCATTTGAATTGGAGCGGGTGATGCCAGTATCTAGCGGACTAAAAACACGGTCTTCAAATAAAACAGTGCTACCTCTTGGTGGAGATAGCACCCCGGTTGTACATGCACAAGAACCAGCCCTACCACACATAACCCAAACTCTCGCAGATTGTACCCCTACTGCGATGGACAGAGAACCAGCTTCACCCAATCTAACCCCAACCCCAGCCGATAGTAACCCAGTTCCTGTTGACACAGCACCATCTCCACCACAGAGCTCCCAAACAAGAGCAGTTAGTAAGGCAGCTCCAGTGCCCAAAGGGCCAGTACTATCACGGCGAACCCCAACTCCACCAGTTAGTACGCCTATTCCTGTGGAGGAAGCACAACCAGCTAGTCGTAGTTTAGCATCTATCGCATTTGATGTTGTTAAATCGTATGTGCGTATCTTCCCATCTTGGAAATATTATACTGAAGATGAAGGAAAATGCCAGTTGCAGGTGTTTGTCCAGGAGTTATGTGTAAGTAATGTTATTCATGGCAATTACTTTGCTTCGTCCCATACATCCTACCTCCATGATGGTTATAATACAGCAAATTTTCCCATTTTTCTCTATAGAGAAGGACCGATTTGGAAACTCAGGATGAGGTAACCTGTGCTAATACCTCTGCTATCTTCAAGAATGCTTGGTGGCAGTATCGGAATTACCTGAAGAAAACGTACTTCACCGGCAAAGAAACTCATCAAATTCCCTTACGTTCTCCTGAGACACATTTACTGGACGATGACTGGGAACGCCTTGTTCTGTACTGGTCCCGAACCAAGAATGTGGTAAGGTCTATGAGCTCATTTTCTATTTTTAAGTATTATATTCTTGCGTCTTACTGTACTCTGTTCATGTAGAACAAGTGCCTAAACCTGAAGAACAACTGTTCTAATTTAAGATTCCATTGCTATCATAGTTCAAAAAAGCGCTAGGCGTTAATTGTGCGTTTTGCCACCGCCTTGCGCTTTACTGACCAAAGCGCATGCTTATGCGCAGTTATGCACAGATTATGCGTAGTTATGCGCAATGCGTTTTGCCAACGCCTAGAGCCTAGGCGCGCTTAAGCGCTCGCTTAGGCGCGCCTTTTTTAACTATGATTGCTTTGCTCTTGTATCACTGTATTTACTCATACAAACTTATTTTTAAATTGAAGGATCCAATCGAAACTCCAATGGCACAGCAGGTATGTTCACGCATGTTTCTTTAACAGGTTTGCTCTTATCAATAGCTCTGTTGATTTCAATTTCAATTGTGTATACAGTTGACTTTCATATCATGCACATTACTAGCATCACAACAGAGCCAATAGTGTTGTTGTACATGTAGACCCGTGGTACCCATCTGAAATCTTGTTGTGCCGTGTAGTTTCCCACGCTTTGTATTCTTTCACTGCTGCTTTGTCTTGAACTGATATGATTTGAACCGTGTCTCTATTTTGATTTGGCAAGACAATGCAGTGACCATAGGACATAGATATATGTTTGTTTGATGCTTTTATTATGTACTAGTACTTGGCAATAGAAGACTTGGTAGTTTAATCCTGTCCACCTTACTAATGAACTGGTTCACCGAAATGAGTTTCATATACTAGTACATGCTAAACTTGTTATGTGTCTGCTTGTTTCTTCTTTTAGAATGCTGACAGAATATTGGGGAAGAGTGCCTTATTAAGCAATGGTAAAGGAAGTAATGCAGATAAGGTTCAGGATAGTGACACATCCTTGTTGGTCTCCAACAAAGCTGATAAAACAGCTAAGGAAGACTATCTTGAAGACAGCGAGACAACCCCAAAGTCCTGTCTTGGTTTAGTGTTCGAGTTACTGGCCACTACCGCTTGCACAAGCTATTCAAACTCACTGTCTGAATCAGTTCGGTTTCTTGAGTCTCAACTACAAGCTGAAAGACATCGATCAGCTGTGCTGCGACAAGAAGCGGAAGGACTGCGGAAGTCCCTGGAGCATTCAGATGCATACTTTCTGGTGCAACAGCAAGCGTTGGAGGATTTTAGCGCCAAACAGGACAAAGCTAATCAGCTTGCTAAGCTTATTGCCAGCATGGTGGATACCCAGGATAACGTTTCTTGAGCTCTTCTGAAGTTGTTTCAGTTATGCTCTTGTTTTGCTGCCGCGTTTATTTGCACTGGTGGCCAATTTTGACGGCCAGTGTATGTAATGTGCTGCTTTGTTCCCTATATTTGCACTGGTGGCGAACTTTGATGCCCAGTGGATGTAATATGTGTAATAGCGGTAATAGGCTAGCATTAATTGCTTGCTTATTTATTTCCTTATTGTCTTGTTTAGTTGTTTGCTTGTAGTCACTGCAGTTCTTTTTCTGTTTTTTTTTCTAGTGGCCACAATAGCCTATTTTTGGTAACTAGGCCAAAATAATCATGGCAACACATGGACTGTTGTAACCATGGGCCTCCTGCAGGCCGTATGATCCATGGGCCTTCGTCCGGCCATAGGATCCA
The DNA here is from genome assembly GCF_018294505.1 of Triticum aestivum. Classification (NCBI taxonomy): domain Eukaryota; kingdom Viridiplantae; phylum Streptophyta; class Magnoliopsida; order Poales; family Poaceae; genus Triticum; species Triticum aestivum. Next base: position 37,405,205 of record NC_057799.1, on the reverse strand, counting down.
TCGGCCTTCTATACGGGCCTTAGGGTCCATGGGCCTTCTACGGGCCGTAGGGTCCATGGGCCTTCTACGGGCCGTACGATCCATGGGCCTTCTACGGGCCGTACTATCCATGGGCCTCATACGGGCCGTAGGATCCATGGGCCTTCTACGGGGCTTATCATCATTTCGCCAATCATGGGCCGTACTATTCATGCACCATAACGGGCCGTTAATAGGCTGTATTTGATAACTCTATGAAAACAGCCCAACGTATTAACGGTCCGCAAACGGGTCAACTATAACGACGGGCTGAATTTGGCCCACAAGCAGAAAATGACAGTAACGGGCCGTATGTAACCGAATTCTGCAAATGAGCCCAGGAATTAATGGGCCCTGAGAAGGCCGGAAGATAACTTGGGCTGGAAACGACCCAATGGAATAACGTGCCGTTAATGGGTATAAAGTGATACACTGTTCATTACGGGCCAGTTTCACCACGGGCCGTTAATGGGCCAAGAGTTACAAAGGTCCTCATATGGGCCGAAAGAAGTCATGGGCCACACATGGGCCGGAAGTTAAAATGGGCTGAATCATATTGGATGGCCCAGATGACGCTACTGGGCCTAATTCAGATAGGGCGTAACGGGCCGTAGGTTAGCGGGCTGTAAATGGGCTATATGCGAACAGGCCGTTAACAGGCTTTCCGTGGGACGGCCCGCCACCTTTTGACCAAGTCAAACGGGCCGGCCTTTTCACAGGAATGGGCCCCTGTTGGGCCGTGCCACGTGTCACCGTATCATAGGCGCCTTCGGTCCAATGAGCGGATGACATCTGTCCCAACGGTGAGCCGACACGTGTTTCCTCCAGCCAATGATGATTTTACACGTGGAAAATCCCCATTGGTCGGGGCTGTTAACGGGTTATCGGATCCAAAACCTGACCCGATAGCTTAACGGCGTTCCGTTACGGTGGATGCCACGTGTCGGTCATCCTTGACGAAAGCACTTCTGTGACGCGCGATTTATCGTCATGGAAGTGGACACTTCCGTGATGATAATTTTGGTAATGTCATGGAACACTTCTACGACAACACAGGTATGACTATCTTGATTCTGTCATAAAATCGTCATGGATGTACATGCATGACAAAAAACGCGACCTACTGTGACAAACACGTATCATCAAGGAAGTGTATTTTTTTTGTAGTGAGTTGAGTTGACAATTCAAGCACACCTGGATAACTTAATATCTGCAGCAAAGTATTTAGTAGCAAAGTAGTATGATAGTAACGGTAGCAAAAGTAATATTTTTGGGTTTTGTAGTGATTGTAACAGTAGCAACGGAAAAGTAAATAAGCGAAGAACAATACGTGAAAAGCTCGTAGGCATTGGATCAGTGATGGAGAATTATGCCGGATGCGGTTCATCATGTAACAGTCATAACATAGGGTGACACAGAACTAGCTCCAATTCATCAATGTAATGTAGGCATGTATTCCGAATATAGTCGTACGTGCTTATGGAAAATAACTTGCATGACATCTTTTGTCCTACCCTCCCGTGGCAGCGGGGTCCTAATGGAAACTAAGGTATATTAAGGCCTCCTTTTAATAGAGTACCAGACCAAAGCATTAACACATAGTGAATACATGAACTCCTCAAACTACGGTCATCACCGGGAGTGGTCCCGATTATTGTCACTTCGGGGTTGCCGGATCATAACACATAGTAGGTGACTATAGACTTGCAAGATAGGATCAAGAACTCACATATATTCATGAAAACATAATAGGTTCAGATCTGAAATCATGGAACTCGGGCCCTAGTGACAAGCATTAAGCATAGCAAAGTCATAGCAACATCAATCTCAGAACATAGTGGATACTAGGGATCAAACCCTAACAAAACTAACTCGATTACATGATAAATCTCATCCAACCATCACCGTCCAGCAAGCCTACGATGGAATTACTCACGCACGGCGGTGAGCATCATGAAATTGGTGATGGAGGATGGTTGATGATAACGACGACGACGGATTCCCCTCTCTGGAGCCCCGAACGGACTCCAGATCAGCCCTCCCGAGGGAGTTTAGGGCTTGGCAGCGGCTCCGTATCGTAAAACGCGATGAATCTTTCTCTCTGATTTTTTTCTCCCTGAACACGAATATATGGAGTTGGAGTTGAGGTCGGTGGAGCTCCAGGGGGCCCACGAGGCAGGGGGCCGCGCCCAGGGGGGCAGGCGCGCCCCCACCCTCATGGAAAGGGTGTGGGCCCCCTGGCCTTGGTTCTTTCGCCAGTATTTTTTATTATTTCCAAAAATAATCCCCGTGAAGTTTCAGGTCATTCCGAGAAATTTTGTTTCTGCACAAAGATAACACCATGGCAATTCTGCTGAAAACAGCGTCAGTCCGGGTTAGTTCCATTCAATTCATGCAAGTTAGAGTCCAAAACAAGGGCAAAAGTGTTTGGAAAAGTAGATACGACGCAGACGTATCAGTGTACTTTACTAGTGTTCATAGTAGCCCATGGATATTTGATACTGGTTCAGTTGCTATGATTAGTAACTTGAAACAGGAGTTACAAAATGAACAGAGAGTAGTTGAGGGCGAGGTGACGATGTGTGTTGGAAGTAATTCCAAGGTTGATAAGGACACCATCGCACACTCCCTTTACCTTCGGGATTAGTGTTGAACCTAAAATAAATGTTATTTGGTGTTTGCGTTGAGCATACTATGATTGGATCATGTTTATTGCAATACGGTTATTCATTTAAGTCAAAGAATAATTGTTATTCTGTTTACATGAATAAAACCTTCTGTGGTCATACACCCAAGGTGAATGGTTTATTGAATCTCGATCGTAGTGATACACATATTCATAATATTGATGCCAAAAGATGCAAAGTTGATAATGATAGTGCAACATATTTGTGGCACTACCATTTAGGTCATATTGGTGTAAAGCACATGAAGAAACTCCATGCTGATGGGCTTTTGGAATCACTTGATTATGAATCACTTGATGCTTGCGAACCATGCCTCATGGGCAAGATGACTAAGACTCCGTTCTCCGGAACAATGGAGCGAGCCACTGACTTATTGGAAATAATACATACCGATGTATGCGGCCCGATGAGTGTTGAGGCTCGCGGCGGGTATCGTTATTTTTTGACCTTCACAGATGATTTGAGCAGATATGGCATATCTACTTGATGAAACATAAGTCTGAAACATTTGAAAAGTTCAAAGAATTTCAGAGTGAAGTGGAAATTCATCGTAACAAGAAAATAAAGTTTCTACGATATGATCGCGGAGACGAATATTTGAATTACGAGTTTGGTCTTCATTTGAAACAATGTGGAATAGTTTCACAACTCACGCCACCTGGAACACCACAGCGTAATGGTATGTCCGAACGTCATAACCGTACTTTATTAGATATGGTACGATCTATGATGTCTCTTACCGATTTACCACTATCGTTTTGGGGTTATGCATTAGAGACAGCTGCATTCATGTTAAAAAGGGCACCATCTAAAACCGTTGAGAAGACACCATATGAACTGTGGTTTGGCAAGAAACCTAAGCTGTCGTTTCTTAAAGTTTGGGGCTGCGATGCTTATGTGAAAAAGCTTCAACCTGATAAGCTCGAACCCAAATCGGAGAAATGTGTCTTCATAGGATACCCAAGGGAGACTGTTGGGTACACCTTCTATCAAAGATCCAAAGGCAAGATATTTGTTGCTAAGAATGGATCCTTTCTAGAGAAGGAGTTTCTCTCGAAAGAAGCGAGTGGGAGGAAAGTAGAACTTGATGAGGTAATTGTACCTGCTCCCTTATTTGAAAGTAGTTCATCACATAAATCAGTTCCAATGATTCCTACACCAATTAGTGAGGAAGCTAATGATGATGATCATGAAACTTCTGATCAAGTTACTACCGAACCTCGTAGGTCAACCAGAGTAAGATCCACACCAGAGTGGTAAGGTAATCCTATTCTGGAGGTCATGTTACTTGACCATGACGAACCTACGAACTATGAGGAAGCGATGACGAGCCCAGATTCCGCGAAATGGCTCGAGGCCATGAAATCTGAGATGGGTTCCATGTATGAGAACAAAGTATGGACCTTGGTTGACTTGCCCGATGATCGGCAAGCCATAGAGAATAAATGGATCTTCAAGAGGAAGACAGACTCTGATAGTAGTGTTACTATCTACAAAGCTCGAATTGTGGCAAAAATGTTTTCGACAAGTTCAAGGTGTTGACTACAATGAGATTTTCTCACTTGTATCGATGCTTAAAAGTCTGTCCGAATCATGTTAGGAGTTGCCGCATTTTATGAAATTTGGCAAATGGATGTCAAACCTGCATTCCTTAATGGATTTCTTAAAAAAGAGTTGTATATGATGCAGCCAGAAGGTTTTGTCGATCCTAAAGGTGCTAACAAAGTGTGCAAAGCTCCAATGATCCATCTATGTACTGGTGCAAGCATCTCGGAGTTGGAATATACGCTTTGATGAGTTGATCAAAGCATATAGTTTTATACAGACTTGCGGTGAAGCCTGTATTTACAAGAAAGTGAGTGGGAGCACTACAGCCTTTCTGATAAATATATGTGAATGACATATTGTTGATCAGAAATGATGTAGAATTTTCTGGAAAGCATAAAGGAGTGTTTGAAAGGAGTTTTTCAAAGAAAGACCTCGGTGAAGCTGGTTACATATTGGGCATCAAGATCTATAGAGATAGATCAAGACGCTTGATAAGATTTTTCAATGAGTACATACCTTGACAAGATTTTTGAAGTAGTTCAAAATGGAACAGTCAAAGAAGGAGTTCTTGCCTGTATTGCAAGGTGTGAAGTTGAGTAAGACTCAAAACCCGACCACGGCAGAAGATAGAGAGAGAATGAAAGTCATTCCCTATGCCCCAGCCATAGGTTCTATAAAGTATGCCATGCTGTGTACCAGACCTATTGTATACCCTGCCCTGAGTTTGGCAAGGGAGTGCAATAGTGATCTAGGAGTAGATCACTAGCCATTGGTCAAAATTATCCTTAGTGGACTAAGGAAATATTTCTCGGTTATGGAGGTGATAAAGAGTTCATCGTGAAGAGTTACATCGAGGCAAGCTTTGACACCGATCTGGATGACTCTGAGTCTCGATCTGGATACATATTGAAAGTGGGAGCATTTAGCTAGAGTAGCTCCGTGCAGAGCATTGTAGACATAGAAATTTGCAAAATACATTCGGATCTGAATGTGGCAGACCCGTTGACAAAACTTCTCTCACAAGCAAAACATGATCACACCTTAGTTAATCACATGACGATGTGAACTAGATTACTGACTCTAGTAAACCCTTTGGGTGTTGATCACATAGCAATGTGAACTATAGGTGTTAATCACATGGTGATGTGAACTATTGGTGTTAAATCACATGGCGATGTGAACTAGATTATTGACTCTAGTGCAAGTGGGAGACTGAAGGAAATATGCCCTAGAGGCAATAATGAAATTGTTATTTTATATTTCATTATATCATGATAAATGTTTATTATTCATGCTAGAATTGTATTAACCGGAAACTCGTTACATGTGTGAATACATAGACAAAACAAAGTGTCCCTAGTATGCCTCTACTTGACTAGCTCGTTAATCAAAGATGGTTAAGTTTCCTAACCATAGACATGTGTTGTCATTTGATGAACGAGATCACATCATTAGGAGAATGATGTGATGGACAAGACCCATCCGTTAGCTTAGTATAATGATCATTAAGTTTTATTGCTATTGGTTTCTTCATGACTTATACATATTCCTTTGACTATGATATTATGCAACTCTGAATACCGGAGGAACACCTTGTGTGCTATCAAACGTCACAACGTAACTTGGTGATTATAAAGATGCTCTACAGGTGTCTCCGATGGTGTTTGTTGGGTTGGCATAGATCAAGATTAGGATTTGTCACTCCGTGTATCGGAGAGGTATCTCTGGGCCCTCTCGGTAATGCACATCACTATAAGCCTTGCAAGCAATGTGACTAATGAGTTAGTTACAGGATGGTGCATTACAGAACGAGTAAAGAGACTTGCCGGTAACGAGATTGAACTAGGTATGAGGATACCGACGATCGAATCTCGGGCAAGTAACATACCGATGACAAAGGGAACAACGTATGTTGTTATGAGGTTTGACCGATAAAGATCTTCGTAGAATATGTAGTAGCCAATATGAGCATCCAGGTTCCGCTATTGGTTATTGACCGGAGATGTGTCTCGGTCATGTCTACATAGTTCTCGAACCCGTAGGGTCCGCACGCTTAATGTTCGATGACAATTTGTATTATGAGTTATGTGATTTGATGACCGAAGTTTGTTCGGAGTCCTGGATGAGATCATGGACATTACGAGGAGTCTCGAAATGGTCGAGAGGTAAAGATTCATATATTGGAAGGCTATATTGGACATCGGAAAGGTTCCGAGTGATTCGGCTATTTTTTGGAGTACCGGGGAGTTACGGGAATTCACCGGGAGAAGTAATGGGCCTTATTGGGCTTTAGTGGAGAGAGGGGAGAAGGGCCAAGAGGTGGCGCGTGCCTCCCCCCTGCCCAAACCGAATTGGACAAGGGGTGGGGGCGCAACCCCCCCCCCCTTTTCCTTCTCCCTCTCCCTCTCTTTCCTTCTCTCCTACTCCGAATAGGAAAGGGAATCCTACTAGGACTTGGGAGTCCTATTGGGATTCCCTATGCTTGGCGCTCACCCTAAGCTGGCCTCCTCCTCCCTCCCTTCTTTATATACGGGGGAGGGGAGCACCCCAAAGACACACAAGTTGATCTTTTAGCCGTGTGCGATGCCCCCCTCCTGAGTTGCACACCTCGATCATATCGCCGTAGTGCTTAGCCGAAGCCCTGCGCCGGTAACATCATTATCACCGTCGCTAGGCCGTCGTGCTGACGGAACTCACCCTCGTCCTCAACTGGATCAAGAGCACGAGGGACGTCACCGAGCTGAACATGTGCTGACGCAGAGGTGCCGTACGCATGGTACTTGGATCGGTTGGATCGCGAAGAAGTTCGACTACATCAACCGCGTTACTAAACGCTTCCACTTTCGGTCTACGAGGGTACGTGGACACACTCTCCCCTCTCGTTGCTATGCATCTCCTAGATAGATCTTGGGTGATCGTAGGAAAATTTTGAAATTACTGCGTTCCCCAACATGCTCCTCGTTGGGTTCGACACTCTTACTTATCGAAAAGAGCTACAATTGATCCCCTATACTTGTGGGTCATCAAACCCTATGTGTTCGCACATTATTAGTATCAGTAAGATGAATTGCATGTCTTTTACATCTATCTAGTATAGTTAAATATCATCACAGAGACCTCCAAAGTTGATCGAGGATTCTAGAGTGCATGATTTTAAGAATGGATAACCGTTGGTACACTAGAAAAGGGTATTCTTGAGTAGTACAAAACAAAATTTCTCGAATTGTTGACATTGCTTGTTTGTTTTTCTGAATTTAACAATCTCCAGGGATTGCATTTGCACTTGTTCTTCAGATAGTACTAGATCATGATGGCGCGCGTTGCCGTGCCCATCTATTTGTTCAATAAAATGATAGGAAGTTCTTTGAATATATGAAAGTTTGAAACATGAAAGTTAAATATAAAAAATTGTAAGGTATAATTTTGCGAAATGGATGTATGCATGCATACATAAGAAAATACGCTTATGTTAAAATTATTTTCCATGATAAACCAGGAATATGTGAGGGACAACATGACCAAACAAATGCATTTTACACCAAAGCAGCTGCTCTGCTCATTGTCCATGGAGGCATCTACTTTGATCATTGTGGGTGTCCTCCCTATCCTCTTCGCCATCACCCACTCGCGACTCCTTTGAAACCACTATTCGCTAGGCTCAACATATGGACCACTGCCTCCTCTACAAGATGCAAGATGGTTCAATTTGAAAACGATATTGCTTCTTAGCATGGTGCTAGTGTGCCAAATATTCCAAGCTGAAAGAAGATGAATTAAGTTATTGATAAGATTAAATATTCCAAGCTGCAAGAGAATGAATTAAATTGTCGATAGGATTAATCACTAGCAGAAAAAGGGTCAAATGTTCAGTTCATTAGTGCCGGTTCCAACGGCTAGCCGAGCCGCTCTCATTAGTACCGGTTCATGCCGAACTTTTAGCACCGGTTCGTGGCACGAACCGGTAATAACAAGAGTGGTGGCAGGATGTTGTCAGTCTGGGGCCCCTCCAGCACCTTTAGTACCGGTTCTGTAGCGACCAGACCTCAAACAGTCTGATCTCTGTGCATCAGTGTCATCCCTGGATCGGTAATGCTGACACGCACAGTACTTGAAGGATTTTATAACAGAGTAGCAATCACACACTTAGTACATCGAATGTCTCAGAAGAGAACTTATTACAAAATAATATGGCTTAAGGCCATCTAAAACGATAACAGCGGAAGGCTTGGAAGATAAAGTGAGTCCATCAACTCCAACGGCATCACTGAGTGAAAGACCATGACCTAAGGCACCTTACTCGTCGTCTGAAAAGTCTGCAACATGATACGTCGCAGCCCGAAAACGGGTCAGCACATGGAATATGCTGGCAATGTAACACAAAAGAGTAATGGACAGAATAATGCTATCACTACATGCATAAATGGCTCATGGAGGCTGTATGGTTAAATATGTTTTGCGGAAAGCCAATTTTTCCCTACAACAAAGGAATAAATTTTATTTAACTATCATGGTGGTTGTTAAACATTGAGAATGGTAAACCCCATCTCAATCCCAATTAAAAGTAATTAAATAACCCAATCAAATTTTATAATTAAGAGTGATGAGATCCGCATGATAATCCAAGAACCAGATACTCAAGATGTCCATAACCGGGGATACGGCTAATCAAGATTAGTTTGTACACTCTGCAGAGGTTTGCGCACTTTTCCCCACAAGACTCGATCTCCTCCGTTGGATTTCTCGCACTACATGGTGTTTGAGAAACAAATGACCGAGACACAGTCTTTCAGAAGCGTTAACTCTTTACTCTGGGTAGACAGTACCACCTACATCCCGTACATCTGCTAGCCTACCACTGAAAGAGGTCACACAACATACTCAACAATGCCAGAGCCCACAATGGCTTGTGGCTGCACACGGAAGTTTCTAGCATGAATAATCTCATGATCCCTTTGAGCCGGGGTGGCAGTCCATGGGAGAATCACACGGTACCCCGGGATTCCGAAAAATACAGGCAATCACTGGGTTCCCCAGGTGCCTCAATCCACCCAGATGTGTATTAAAGTTGCCACCTTAAGTTAACCATTACTTAACAATACTCACATCTGTCATGAATACTATCAAACCCAAACCACGTCTACGAGCATAGCATAGCAATATAAGCAACGTAGAAGTAACTCCCATAGGTTTGATAATAAACATGTGAATAGGTACTACCTCATCTACTTCCCAAACCCACAATTTAAATTAGATCCTAACCATGCAATTGTTTGTGGATTTGATCTAATGCAATAAAACTGGGTAGTAAAGAGGTATGATCAAAGTGTTACTTGCCTTGTTGATGATCCGCGAAACCTAGAGACTCGTAGTAGCACGCTTCGCACTCCGGGTACTCTATCGCAAACTAACAAACATACAATAAGCAATCAAGAAAAGCTGCACGGGTAAAACTAAAATAAGAGATCTAACCAGAAAGTTCAACTTAAGAACTCTGGTTTGCAAAAAGAATCAAATCAAACGAAGCAACGAAACTCAAACTGCGAAAGAAACAAGCTTCGTTTACTAATCTGGACTAGAGTCAATTTTTACAGTAGCAAAAACTTGTTTAAGTTGGTTAAACAGAAAAAGGGTTTCAAGACGAAACTCCAGGCGCTGGAATCGCCTGATTCCTATAAACGAGCGAAAAGTTAAACTAAAACGAAAATCGGATCAGAAATCGCGATCGAAAATAATCGCGGAAAATCCGAGAAAAAGAAAAACTGACGAACAGACTAACGAACGAACGTTCGTTATCTGCGGCTAATGGGAGAAAACTGTTCGTTAAAACAAACGTACGGACGAACGTCCGCTAAATAACTAAACTGAAAAAAAACCGAACCGAAACTAAAAAAACGGATCTAAGGTTTTCAAAAAAAACTGATCGGTTTTCTCGCGAAAACCGAGGCGGCGGCGGCTACCTCCGGCGGCGTCGGGCGGAACGGCAGCAGCAGCGGGCGGCTCCTCTGGCGGGGTCGGGCGGCGGCGGCTCGACGGCTCCGGGTCGGGCGTGGCTAGGGTTGCGGGTGGGCTGCGGCGGCGGCTAGGCCTCGCGGCTTATAAAGCCCCCCCGGGCGGATACGGCCCAAAGTCGGTTTCATTTTTTTAAATTATTTCACGCAGAAAAACAAATAAAAGAAATACTAAACGGACTCCACAAATCCTGAAATAAATTTTCCCCGTCCTCTAAAAATAAGCCGGACCAGGTGAACATTTATTTGGGCTTCTAATGCAATTTTGAAAAACGCATATTTTTCCTAATTCAAATAAAATAGCGACAAAACTCCGAACAAAAATCTTATTTGATTTTAATATTAAACCTCCAATATTTCTTTATTTTTAGGAAGTCATTTTATCCTCTCTCTTTTATTTTTATAAAAGAAATAATTGTAGAGAAAAATAATTAAAATCAAACGATCCTCTTTTCAAAATTTGAGAAAAACTCAAATATGAAAATAACGAAATTTCCAACTCTCTCTGTGGGTCCTTGAGTTGCGTAGAATTTCTAGGATCAAACCAAAATGCAATAAAATATGATATGCAATGATAATCTAATGTATAACATTCCAAATTGAAAATTTGGGATGTTACAAACCTACCCCCCTTAAGATGAATCTCGCCCTCGAGATTCGGGTTGGCTAGAAAATAGGTGAGGGTGATCCTTCTGTATGTCTTCCTCTCGTTCCCAGGTGGCTTCATCTTCGGTATGGTGACTCCACTGAACTTTGCAGAACTTGATTACTTTGCTGCGTGTAACTCGGCTGGCAAACTCGAGTATCTTGACTGGTTTCTCCTCATATGTCAAGTCTCTATCCAACTATATCGCTTCCAGTGGTACTGTATCTCTCAGAGGGATATCAGCCATCTCTGTGTGGCACTTCTTCAACTGAGAAACGTGGAACAAGTCGTGAACTCCTGACAATCCTTCAGGCAACTCCAACTTGTAAGCAACTTCTCCGATACGTTCTAAAACTTGGTATGGTCCCACAAAACGTGGTGCTAGCTTTCACTTAACTCCAAAACGCTTCACTCCTTGGAGTGGGGATACACGAAGATATACTCTGTCTCCAACTTCGTAAACTGTCTCCTTGCGTTTAGAATCCGCATAACTCTTCTGCCTGGACTGGGCTACCTTGAGTCTATCGCGAATCAGCTTAACCTTCTCTTCAGACTCTTTAATCAAATCTGGTCCAAACAACTGTCGGTCTCCAACTTCATCCCACAACAACGGTGTTCTGCACCTCCTTCCCTACAATGCTTTGAAAGGGGCCATCTTCAAACTGGCTTGATAGCTGTTGTTGTAAGAGAACTCTGCATACGGCAAATTTTCGTCCCAACTAGATCTATAGTCTAGCGCACATGATCTCAACATGTCCTCCAGAATCTGGTTGACTCTCTCAGTTTGTCCATCTGTCCGCGGGTGAAAAGCTGTACAGAACTCTAGCCTGGTTCCCAAAGTTTCATGCAACTAATTCCAAAACTTTGAGGTAAACTGGGTTCCTCTATCTGATACAATGGTCCTCGGAACTCCATGCATACATACGATCCTGGTCATGTATATCTTTGCCAACTTAGCACTGGTGTAAGTGGTCTTCACTGGGATGAAATGAGCTACCTTCATCAAACGATCTACTACAACCCATATCGAGTCCCGTGATAAAGTCCATCCCTAGTTTATCCCACTTCCATTCGGGTATAGGCAATGGCTGTAGCAATCCTGCTGGCTTCTGATGTTCTGCCTTCACTCTCTGAGATACATCACAAACTGCTACGTACTCCGCAATATCGTTCTTCATTCCGGTCCACCAGAAACTATCCTTCAAATCCAGATACATCTTGGTATTTCCTGGGTGAATCGAATATGGCGAATCATGGGCCTCCTGCAAAATCAGTTTCCTGATCTCCTGATCATTTGGCACATATACGCGGTCCTCAAGCCATAGGGTATCATGCTCATCCTCTCGAAATCCTTTAGCTTTTCCTTTGCTCAGTCTTTCCTTTATCTCGACAATCTCTTTGTCCGTCTTCTGAGCTTCTCTGATCTTACCCATCAAAGTAGATTGAATCTCCAAAGCTGCTACATAACCTCTCGGAACAATTTCCAAACATAGCTCGCGTAGGTCATCTGCCAACTCCTTGGGTAATCCTCCGGTCATGAGTGTATCGACATGACTTTTGTGGCTCAACGCATCGGCTACTACGTTAGCCTTTCCAGGGTGATAATGCAACCTCATATCATAATCCTTAATGAGTTCCAACCATCTCCTCTGCCTGAGATTCAACTCCTTCTGCGTGAAGATATACTTCAAACTCTTGTGATCCGTGTATACCTCATAATGGTTTCCGATGAGAAAATGTCTCCAAGTCTTCAACGCATGCACTACGGCTGCTAACTCCAAATCATGCATAGGATAATTTAACTCATGGGGTTTAAGCTGTCGTGAGGCATATGAAACAACTCTTCCCTCCTGCATAAGTACGGCTCCAATTCCTCGACGAGAAGCGTCGCAATACACTTCGTAATCCTTGCGTTGATCTGGCAGAATCAACACTGGTGATGTAACCAAGCGTTTCTTCAACTCCTGAAAACTGGCCTCACATTCCTCAGTCCATTTGAACTTGGTGTCCTTCTTCAACAACTCCGTCATGGGCTTTGCAATCTTTGAGAAATTCTCAATGAACCTCCGGTAGTATCCTGCGAGTCCAAGAAAACTCCGAATCTCTCCAACTGACGAGGGTGACTCCCAATTTGTCACAGTGATAACTTTGGTGGGGTCTACTGCTATTCCTTCTCCGGACATAACATGTCCAAGGAATCCAACTTCCTTCAACCAAAACTCACACTTGCTGAACTTGGCGTATAGCTGATGTTCCCTGAGCTTCCCAAGTACCAAACGCAAATGCTCTTTATGTTCTTCTTCATTTTTTGAGTAGACCAGAATATCATCAATGAACACCACAACGAACTTATCCAAAAACTCCATAAACACCTTGTTCATCATGTTCATAAAATAGGCAGGTGCGTTAGTCAGGCCAAACGACATAACGGTATACTCATATAGCTCGTACCTCATGGTAAAAGTTGTCTTAGGTATATCCTGCTCTCGAATCTTCAGCCGGTGGTACCCTGATCGCAGATTGATTTTGGAAAACACCTTAGCTCCTTGCAGCTGGTCAAACAAATCATTGATCATCGGCAGTGGGTACTTGTTCTTGATCGTCACCTCATTCAATCCTTGATAATCAACAACCATCCTTAACGATCCATCCTTTTTCTCCACTAGAAATACTCGGGATCCCCAAGGTGACGAACTTGGGCGGATATAACCTTTATCCAGTAACTCCTTAATCTGCTTCTTAATTTCCTCCAAATCCTTTGCGGGCATTCTATACGGTCTCTTAGATATTGGTCCTGTGCCTGGCAAAAGCTCAATCAAGAACACAATGTCTCTATCCAGTGGCATGCCTGGCAACTCTTCTGGAAATACATCCGGAAAATTCTTCACCACTAGTACTTCCTCCTGTACAACTCTTGATAAGGAATTTACATGAGTCCTATTCGGCACATGCCGGGATACATACTTGATCCTTCTTCCTTCTGGGGTGGTGAGCAAAATCGACTTACTGGCACAGTCAATGTTCCCTCCATACTTCGATAACCAATCCATGCCTATTATCACATCCAATCCTTGTGACTCCAATACTATTAGGTCCGATGGAAACAGGTAGTTACCAATCCTTAATGGTAACCGATCACACCACAGGCTAGCCATATACTCTGCTCCTGGTGATGTTACTAACATGGGTGGCCTAAGGGCTTGGGTTGGCAGTTTAAACTTATCCACAAATCCCCTTGATATGTATGAATGCGATGCACCAGTATCAAAAGTACGACTGCAGTAAATGACTTAACCAAAAACTTGCCTATTAGTGCATCGGGTTGGGCTTCAACCTCCTCCACGTTAACGTGGTTCACTTGTCCCCTGGTGAAATGGTTGGGCTTCTTCCCAGAACTTCCATTGCCGTTTCCATTCTTAGCTTCAGGACATTCATTGGCATAATGTCCGGTCTTCTGGCACTTGTAGCAAGTAATGTGGCTTAGATCTTTCTTGGTGGGTGTTGCCGGGTTGGAACGGTTCTGTCCGTTGCTTCCTCCATCTCCATTCCCGTTCTTGGCGCCACTACGGTTATGCGAACTCCCTCCAGAGTGATTGTGACCTCCATGGCTATGGACAACTCCTCCCGAGTTCGAGGTGAAACTGGGCCTCTAATGAGCTCCAGAATTATACTTCCCTTGTCCATACTTCCTCTTGCGGTTGTCAATCTGCTGCTGCTTCCCTTCAATCATGAGATCTCTATCTACCAACTCCTGGTAGTTATTGAAATTTGCTACCATCAACTGCATGCTCAGCTCATCATTCAGTCCTTCCAGAAACTTCTCCTTCTTAGCTGCATCTGTAGCAACGTCATCCGAGGCATAACGTGCTAGCTTACTAAAGTCATCCACATAGTGGCCAACGGTGCGTCCTCCTTGGCGTAAGTTGCGAAACTCACGCTTCTTCATGGCCATAGCTCCTGCTGATACATGGGCAGTGCGAAAAGCTTGCTGAAACTCATCCCATGTCACTGTGTCAATGGGGTAAGTGACTGTGAAATTCTCCCACCATGATGCTGCGGGTCCATCAAGCTGATGTGCGGCAAAACGCACTCTCTCCGCATCTGTGCATCCTGCAGTAGTCAACTCCCTTTCAATCTTGTGGAGCCAAGCATCTGCAACAATCGGCTCGGTGCTACTGGAGAACACCGGCGGATTCAGCCTAAGAAAACAGGCTAAGTGATCAACTGGTGGTGGTGGGGGTGGGTTGTTGTTGTTGTTCCCCTGGTTCTGATTCTGGACTAGTATCTGCATCAATGCATTCTGCTGCTGGATCAACTGAGTGAGCTCCGGTGGGAAAGCAAATCCATTGTCGCGTCTCGGAGGCATCTGCTGGGTTTAGAAAAGGTGAGAAAACAGAGTAGAATGAGGTCTAGGGGGAAAATGCTACCCATATGCACATGAGACAAACACAAACATATCACTCAATAAATCAAGCAAGGCCATACAATCGGTCTAGAACTATCATTACAAAAGTGCTCGGACTATACTATATACATGGTGGAATACTACTACTGATATGGTGGTCGACTAGAAAATTGATCGGTCGAAGACTCCATGATATCTGCTCCAGCTTCATCAACATAGTCATCATCGCTATCGTCGGGATCCGAGTCGGTGTCGTCGATGATGATGTAGTTCTTCGGGCAAGTCGAACCGTCGTCTTCTCCTCCTGGCGCGGTGTCTCCCATGAATACTCCTAGCTTCCTTGTCAGGTCGTCATTATTCTCTACTAGTACGACAATTTCCTCCATATAATCCTCGCGAGTAGCCTTGAGTTCTTCCTCCAGTTCCGTGATCCTTGTCATTGCCTTCTTCAAATCTGTCATGCCTGCGCACATCTAGTTCTCCTGGCCTTGAATGTGTTGGTTTAACTCCTGGATGAAAGCTGCAATCGATCTATCCTTCCTGGTGCTGATCATCTCCCATTGCTCATCTCGGCGCCCACAAATATGATAGATAGTATCCTTGAGATCATTGTGGTAAACTTCTCCAATGCGTCCCATGGTAATGTGGGCTGTCATACTCTTTCTAGACTCCAGGTTGGTGTATCAAAGGAAAATTCTATGGGCTCAGTGACTGGCGTAAATGTCCTTCATGGAACTTAAACTTGAATCATCCAGCGCTCCTCTTCTGGTAAAGTGGCATTGTAAGTCCCTGTGAAGCTTGGTATTCCAATGTTCAGGTATCTAGTGACTTCCTTTAGGTGACGTCCAAAAGGGGTGTCTTCATCTGGTTGCGTGAACTTGATCCTTGCATCTGCCATCCTAAAGAGTGGAAAATGGAGAGGAGTCAGAAATGAGAAGAGAGTAGTGAACTAGGGCTTTAGCTGAGTGGTCGTGTCCTACAGTCAGCGTGTGCTCTGATACCATCTTGTAGCGACCAGACCTCAAACAGTCTGATCTCTGTGCATCAATGTCATCCCTGGATCGGTAATGCTGACACGCACAGTACTTGAAGGATTTTATAACAGAGTAGCAATCACACACTTAGTACATCGAATCTCTTAGAAAAGAACTTATTACAAAATAATATGGCTTAAGGCCATCTAAAATGATAACATTGGAAGGCTTGGGAGATAAAGTGAGTCCATCAACTCCAACGGCATCACTGAAGGAAAGACCACGACCTAAGGCACCTTACTCGTCGTCTGAAAAGTCTGCAACATGATACGTTGCAGCCCGAAAATGGGTCAGCACATGGAATATGCTGGCAATGTAACACAAAAGAGTAATGAACAGAATAATGCTATCACTACATGCATAATTGGCTGATGGAGGCTGTATGGTTAAATATGTTTTGCGGAAAAGCCAATTTTTCCCTACAACAAAGGAATAATTTTATTTAACTATCATGGTGGTTGTTAAACATTGAGAATGGTAAACCCCATCTCAATCCCAATTAAAAGTAATTAAATAACCCAATCAAATTTTATAATTAAGAGTGATGAGATCCACATGATAATCCAAGAACCAGATACTCAAGATGTCCATAACCGGGGACACGGCTAATCAAGATTAGTTTGTACACTCTGCAGAGGTTTGCACACTTTTCCCCACAAGACTCGATCTCCTCCGTTGGATTTCTCGCACTACATGGTGTTTGAGAAACGAATGACCGAGACACAGTCTTTCAGAAGCGTTAACTCTTTACTCTGGGTAGACAGTACCACCAACATCCCCTACATCTGCTAGCCTACCACTGAAAGAGGTCACACAACATACTCAACTATGCCAGAGCCCATAATGGCTTGTGGCTGCACACGGAAGTTTCTAGCATGAATAATCTCATGATCCCTTTGAGCCTGGGTGGCAGTCCATGGGAGAATCACACGGTACCCCGGGATTTCGAAAAATATAGGCAATCACTGGGTTCCCCATGTGCCTCAATCCACCCAGATGTGTATTAAAGTTGCCACCTTAAGTTAACCATTACTTAACAATACTCACATCTGTCATGAATACTCTCAAACCCAAACCACGTCTACGAGCATAGCATAGCAATATAAGCAACGTAGAAGTAACTCCCATAGATTTGATAATAAACAGGTGAATAGGTACTACCTCATCTACTTCCCAAACCCACAATTTAAATTAGATCCTAACCATGCAATTGTTTGTGGATTTGACTAATGCAATAAAACTGGGTAGTAAAGAGGTATGATCAAAGTGTTACTTGCCTTGCTGATGATCCGCGAAACCTAGAGACTCGTAGTAGCACGCTTCGCACTCCGGGTACTCTATCGCAAACAAACAAACATACAATAAGCAATCAAGCAAAGCTGCATGGGTAAAACTCAAATAAGAGATCTAACCAGAAAGTTCAACTTAAGAACTCCGGTTTGCAAAAAGAATCAAATCAAACGAAGCAACGAAACTCAAACTGCGAAAGAAACAAGCTTCGTTTACTAATCTGGACTAAAGTCAATTTTTACAGTAGCAAAAACTTGTTTAAGTTGGTTAAACAGAAAAAGGGTTTCAAGACAAAACTCCAGGCGCTTGAATCGCCTAATTTCGATAAACGAGTGAAAATTAAACTAAAACGAAAATCGGATCAGAAATCGCGATAGAAAATAATCGCGGAAAATCCGAGAAAAAGAAAAATTGACGAACAGACTAACGAACGAACGTTCGTTATCTGCGGCTAACGGGCGAAAACCATTCGTTAAAACAAACGTAAGGACGAACGTCCGCTAAATAACTAAACTGAAAAAAACGAACCGAAACTAAAACAACGGATCTAGGATTTAAAAAAAAACCGATCGGTTTTCTCGCGAAAACTGAGGCGGCGGTGGCTACCTCCGGCGGCGTCGGGCGGCTCCTCCGGCGGGGTCGGGCGGCGGTGGCTCGGCGGCGACGGGTCGGGCGGGGCTAGGGTTGCGGGTGGGCTGCGACGGCGGAGTCCCGGGCGGATACGGCCCAAAGTCGGTTTCATTTTTTTAAATTATTTCGCGCAGAAAAATGAATAAAAGAAATACTAAACAGACTCCAAAAATCCTGAAATAAATTTTCCCCATCCTCTAAAAAGAAGCCGGATCAGGTGAACATTTATTTGGGCTTCTAATGTAATTTTGAAAACACATATTTTTCCTAATTCAAATAAAATAGCGACAAAACTCCGAACAAAAATCTTATTTGATTTTAATATTAAACCTCCAATATTTCTTTATTTTGAGGAAATCATTTTATCCTTTCTTTTATTTTTATAAAAGAAATATTTGAAGAGAAAATAATTAAAATCAAACGATCCTCTTTTCAAAATTTGAGAAAAACTCAAATATGAAAATAACGAAATTCCCAACTCACTTTGTGGGTCCTTGAGTTGCGTAGAATTTCTAGGATCAAACCAAAATGCAACAAAATATGATATGCAATGATGTTCTAATGTATAACATTCCAAATTGAAAATTTGGGATGTTACAAACCTACCCCCTTAAGATGAATCTCGCCCTCGAGATTCGGGTTGGCTAGAAAATAGGTGAGGGTGATCCTTCCGTAGGTCTTCCTCTCGTTCCCAGGTGGCTTCATCTTCGGTATGGTGACTCCACTGAACTTTGCAGAACTTGATTACTTTGTTGCGTGTAACTCGGCTGGCAAACTCGAGTATCTTGACTGGTTTCTCCTCATATGTCAAGTCTCTATCCAACTGTATCGCTTCCAGTGGTACTGTATCTCTCAGAGGGATATCAGCCATCTCTGCGTGGCACTTCTTCAACTGAGAAACGTGGAACACATCGTGAACTCCTGACAATCCTTCAGGCAATTCCAACTTGTAAGCAACTTCTCCCATACGTTCCAAAACTTGGTATGGTCCCACAAAACGTGGTGCTAGCTTTCCCTTAACTCCAAAACGCTTCGCTCCTCGGAGTGGGGATACACGAAGATATACTCTATCTCCAACTTCGTAAACTGTCTCCTTGCGTTTAGAATCCGCATAACTCTTCTGCCTGGACTGGGCTACCTTGAGTCTATCGCGAATCAGCTTAACCTTCTCTTCAGACTCTTTAATCAAATCTGGTCCAAACAACTGTTGGTCTCCAACTTCATCCCACAACAATGGTGTTCTGCACCTCCTTCCGTACAATGCTTCGAAAGGGGCCATCTTCAAACTGGCTTGATAGCTATTGTTGTAAGAGAACTCTGCATACGGCAAATTTTCGTCCCAACTAGATCCATAGTCTAGCGCACATCCTCTCAACATGTCCTCCAGAATCTGGTTGACTCTCTCAGTTTGTCCATCTGTCTGCGGGTGAAAAGCTGTACTGAACTCTAGCCTGGTTCCCAAAGTTTCATGCAACTGATTCCAAAACTTTGAGGTAAACTGGGTTCCTCTATCTGATACAATGGTCCTCGGAACTCCATGCAGACATACGATTCTGGTCATGTATATCTTTGCCAACTTAGCACTGGTGTAAGTGGTCTTCACTGGGATGAAATGAGCTACCTTCGTCAAACGATCTACTACAACCCATATCAAGTCCCGTGATAAAGTCCATGCCTAGTTTATCCCACTTCCATTCGGGTATAGGCAATGGCTGTAGCAATCTTGCTGGCTTCTGATGTTCTGCCTTCACTCTCTGACATACATCACAAACTGCTACATACTCCGCAATATCTTTCTTCATTCCGGTCCACCAGAAACTATCCTTCAAATCCAGATACATCTTGGTATTTCCTGGGTGAATCGAATATGGCGAATCATGGGCCTCTTGCAAAATCAGTTTCCTGTTCTCCTAATCATTTGGCACTTATACGCGGTCCTCAAACCATAGGGTATCGTGCTCATCCTCTCGAAATCCTTTAGCTTTTCCTTTGCTCAGTCTTTCCTTTATCTCGACAATCTCTTTGTCCGTCTTCTGAGCTTCTCTGATCTTATCCATCAAAGTAGATTGAATCTCCAAAGCTGCTACATAACCTCTCGGAACAATTTCCAAACATAGCTCGCATAGGTCATCTGCCAACTCCTTGGGTAATCCGCCGGTCATGAGTGTATTGACATGACTTTTGCGGCTCAACGCATCGGCTACTACGTTAGCCTTTCCAGATGATAATGCAACCTCATATCATAATCCTTAATGAGTTCCAACCATCTCCTCTGCCTGAGATTCAACTCCTTCTGCGTGAAGATATACTTCAAACTCTTGTGATCCCTGTATACCTCATAATGGTTTCCGATGAGAAAATGTGTCCAAGTCTTCAACGCATGCACTACGGCTGCTAAATCCAAATCATGCGTAGCATAATTTAGCTCATGGGGTTTAAGCTGTCGTGAGGCATATGAAACAACTCTTCGCTCCTGCATAAGTATGGCTCCAAGTCCTCGACGAGAAGCGTCGCAATACACTTCGTAATCCTTGTGTTGATTTGGCAGAATCAACACTGGTGATGTAACCAAGCGTTTCTTCAACTCCTGAAAACTGGCCTCACATTCCTCAGTCCATTTGAACTTGGTGTCCTTCTTCAACAACTCCGTCATGGGCTTCGCAATCTTTGAGAAATTCTCAATGAACCTCCGGTAGTATCCTGCGAGTCCAAGAAAACTCCGAATCTCTCCAACTGACGTGGGTGACTCCCAATTTGTCACAGTGACAACTTTGGTGGGGTCTACTGCTATTCCTTCTCCGGATATAACATGTCCAAGGAATCCAACTTCCTTCAACCAAAACTCACACTTGCTGAACTTGGGTATAGCTGATGTTCTCTGAGCTTCCCAAGTACCAAACGCAAATGCTCTTTATGTTCTTCTTCATTCTTCGAGTAGACCAGAATATCATCAATGAACACCACAACGAACTTATCCAAAAACTCCATAAACACCTTGTTCATCATGTTCATAAAATAGGCAGGTGCGTTAGTCAGGCCAAACGACATAACGGTATACTCATATAGCCCGTACCTCATGGTAAAAGCTGTCTTAGGTATATCCTGCTCTCGAATCTTCAGCTGGTGGTACCCTGATCGCAGATCGATCTTGGAAAACACCTTAGCTCCTTGCAGCTGGTCAAACAAATCATTGATCATCGGCAGTGGGTACTTGTTCTTGATCGTCACCTCATTCAATCCTCGATAATCAACAACCATCCTTAACGATCCATCCTTTTTCTCCACTAGAAGTACTGGGGATCCCCAAGGTGACGAACTTGGGCGGATATAACCTTTATCCAGTAACTCCTTAATCTGCTTCTTAATTTCCTCCAAATCCTTTGCGGGCATTCTGTACGGTCTCTTAGATATTGGCCCTGTGCCTGGCAAAAGCTCAATCAAAAACTCAATGTCTCTATCCGGTGGCATGCCTGGAAACTCTTCTGGAAATACATCCGGAAAATCCTTCACCACTGGTACTTCCTCCTGTACAACTCCTGATAAGGAATTTACTTGAGTCCTATTCGGCACATGCCGGGATACATACTTGATCCTTCTTCCTTCTGGGGTGGTGAGCAAAATCGACTTACTGGCACAGTCAATGTTCCCTCCATACTTCGATAACCAATCCATGCCTATTATCACATCCAATCCTTGTGACTCCAATACTATTAGGTCCGATGGAAACAGGTAGTTACCAATCCTTAATGGTAACCGATCACACCATAGGCTAGCCATATACTCTGCTCCTGGCGAGGTTACTAACATGGGTGACCTAAGGGCTTGGGTTGGCAGTTTAAACTTATCCACAAATCCCCTTGATATGTATGAATGCGATGCACCAGTATCAAAAGTATGACTGCAGTAAATGACTTAACCAAAAACATGCCCATTACTGCATCGGGTTGGGCTTCAACCTCCTCCACATTAACATGGTTCACTTGTCCCCTGGTGAAAGGGTTGGGCTTCTTCCCAGAACTTCCATTGCCGTTTCCATTCTTAGCTTCAGGACATTCATTGGCATAATGTCCGGTCTTCTGGCACTTGTAGAAAGTAATGTGGCTTAGATCTTTCTTGGTGGGTGTTGCCGGGTTGGAATGGTTCTGTCCATTGCTTCCTCCATCGCCATTCCCGTTCTTGGTGCCACTATGGTTATGCGAACTCCCTCCAGAGTGATTGTGACCTCCATGGTGATGGACAAGTCCTCCCGAGTTCGGGGTGAAACGGGGCCTCTGTTGAGCTCCAGAATTATACTTCCCTTGTCCATACTTCCAATTGCGGTTGTCAATCTGCTGCTGCTTCCCTTCAATAATGAGAGCTCTGTCTACCAACTCCTGGTAGTTATTGAAATTTGCTACCATCAACTGCATGCTCAGCTCATCATTCAGTCCTTCCAGAAACATCTCCTTCTTAGCTGCATCTGTAGCAACGTCATCCGGGGCATAACGTGCTAGCTTACTAAAGTCATCCACATAGTGGCCAACGGTGCGTCCTCCTTGGCGTAAGTTGAGAAACTCGCGCTTCTTCATGGCCATAGCTCCTGCTGATACATGGGCAGTGCGAAAAGCTTGCTAAAACTCATCCCATGTCACTGTGTCAATGGGGTAAGTGACTGTGAAATTCTCCCACCATGATGCTGCGGGTCCATCAAGCTGATGTGCGGCAAAACGCACTCTCTCCACATCTGTGCATCCTGCAGTAGTCAACTCCCTTTCAATCTTGTGGAGCCAATCATCTGCAACAATCGGCTCGGTGCTACTGGAGAACATCGGCGAATTCAGCCTAAGAAAACAGGCTAAGTGATCAACTGGTGGTGGTGGGGGTGGGTTGTTGTTGTTGTTGTTGTTCCCCTGTTTCTGATTCTGGACTAGTATCTACATCAATGCATTCTGCTGCTGGATCAACTGAGTGAGCTCCGGTGGGAAAGCAAATCCATTGTCACGTCTCGGAGGCATCTGCTGGGTTTAGAAAAGGTGAGAAAACAGAGTAGAATGAGGTCTAGGGGGAAAACACTACCCATATGCACATGAGACAAACACAAACATATCACTCAATCAATCAAGCAAGGGCATACAATCGGTCTAGAACTATCGTTACAAAAGTGCTCGGACTATACTATATACATGGTGGAATACTAGTACTGATATGGTGGTCGACTAGAAAATTGATCGGTCGAAGACTCCATGATATCTGCTCCAGCTTCATCAACATAGTCATCATCGCTATTGTCGGGATCCGAGTCGGTGTCGTTGATGATGATGTAGTTCTTCGGGCGAGTGGAACCGTCGTCTTCTCCTCCTGGCGCGGGGTCTCCCATGAATACTCCCAGCTTCCTTGTCAGGTCGTCATTCTTCTCTACTAGTACGACAATTTCCTCCATATAATCCTCGCGAGTAGCCTTGAGTTCTTCCTCCAGTTCCGTGATCCTTGTCATTGCCTTCTTCAAATCTGTCATGCCTGCGCACATCTGGTTCTCCTGGCGTCGAATGTGTTGGTTTAACTCCTGGATGAAAGCTGCAATCGATCTATCCTTCCTGGTGCTGATCATCTCCCATTGCTCATCTCGGCGCCCACAAATATGATAGATAGTATCCTTGAGATCATTGTGGTAAACTTCTCCAATGCGTCCCATGGTAATGTGGGCTACCATACTCTTTCCTAGACTCCAGGTTGGTGCATCAAAGGAAAACTCTATGGGCTCAGTTGCTGGCGTAAATGTCCTTCCTGGAACTTGAACTTGAATCATCCAGCGCTCCTCTTCTGGTAAAGTGGCATTGTAAGTCCCTGTGAAGCTTGGTATTCCAATGTTCAGGTATCTAGTGACTTCCTTCAAGTGACGTCCAAAAGGGGTGTCTTCATTCCGGTTGCGTGAACTTGATCCTTGCATCTGCCATCCTAAAGAGTGGAAAATGGAGAGGAGTCAGAAATGAGAAGAGAGTAGTGAACTAGGGCTTTAGCTGAGTGGTCGTGTCCTACAGTCAGCGTGTGCTCTGATACCATCTTGTAGCGACCAGACCTCAAACAGTCTGATCTCTGTGCATCAGTGTCATCCCTGGATCGGTAATGCTGACACGCACAGTACTTGAAGGATTTTATAACAGAGTAGCAATCACACACTTAGTACATCGAATCTCTTAGAAAAGAACTTATTACAAAATAATATGGCTTAAGGCCATCTAAAATGATAACATTGGAAGGCTTGGGAGATAAAGTGAGTCCATCAACTCCAACGGCATCACTGAATGAAAGACCACGACCTAAGGCACCTTACTCGTCGTCTGAAAAGTCTGCAACATGATACGTTGCAGCCCGAAAATGGGTCAGCACATGGAATATGCTGGCAATGTAACACAAAAGAGTAATGAACAGAATAATGCTATCACTACATGCATAAATTGCTGATGGAGGCTGTATGGTTAAATATGTTTTGCGGAAAGCCAATTTTTCCCTACAATAAAGGAATAAATTTTATTTAACTATCATGGTGGTTGTTAAACATTGAGAATGGTAAACCCCATCTCAATCCCAATTAAAAGTAATTAAATAACCCAACCAAATTTTATAATTAAGAGTGATGAGATCCACATGATAATCCAAGAACCAGATACTCAAGATGTCCATAACCGGGGACACGGCTAATCAAGATTAGTTTGTACACTCTACAGAGGTTTGCACACTTTTCCCCACAAGACTCGATCTCCTCCGTTGGATTTCTCGTACTACATGGTGTTTGAGAAACGAATGACCGAGACACAGTCTTTCAGAAGCGTTAACTCTTTACTCTGGGTAGACAGTACCACCAACATCCCCTACATCTGCTAGCCTACCACTGAAAGAGGCCACACAACATACTCAACTATGCCAGAGCCCATAATGGCTTGTGGCTGCACACGGAAGTTTCTAGCATGAATAATCTCATGATCCCTTTGAGCCTGGGTGGCAGTCCATGGGAGAATCACACGGTACCCCAGGATTTCCAAATATACAGGCAATCACTGGGTTCCCCAGGTGCCTCAATCCACCCAGATGTGTATTAAAGTTGCCACCTTAAGTTAACCATTACTTAACAATACTCACAACTGTCATGAATACTCTCAAACCCAAACCACGTCTACGAGCATAGCATAGCAATATAAGCAACGTAGAAGTAACTCCCATAGGTTTGATAATAAACAGGTGAATAGGTACTACCTCATCTACTTCCCAAACCCACAATTTAAATTAGATCCTAACCATGCAATTGTTTGTGGATTTGACTAATGAAATAAAACTGGGTAGTAAAGAGGTATGATCAAAGTGTTACTTGCCTTGCTGATGATCCACGAAACCTAGAGACTTGTAGTAGCACGCTTCGCACTCCGGTACTCTATCGCAAACAAACAAACATACAATAAGCAATCAAGCAAAGCTGCATGGGTAAACCTCAAATAAGATAATTAACCAGAAAGTTCAACTTAAGAACTCCGTTTGCAAAAAGAATCAAATCAAACGAAGCAACGAAACTCAAACTGCGAAAGAAACAAGCTTCGTTTACTAATCTTGACTAAAGTCAATTTTTACAGTAGCAAAAACTTGTTTAAGTTAGTTAAACATAAAAAAGGTTTCAAGACGAAACTCCAGGCGCTTGAATCGCCTGATTCCGTTAAACGAGCGAAAAATTAAACTAAAACAAAAATCGGATCAGAAATCGCGATCGAAAATAATCACGGAAAATCCGAGAAAAAGAAAAACTGACGAACAGACTAACGAACGAACGTTCGTTATCTGCGGCTAACGGGCGAAAACCGTTCGTTAAAACGAACGTAGAGACGAATGTCCGCTAAATAACTAAACCGAAAAAACGAACCGGAACTAAAAAACGGATCTAGGGTTTTTTTTTAAAAATTGATCGGTTTTCTCGCGAAAACCGAGGAGGCGGCGGCGGCGGGCGGCTCCTCAGGCGGGGCAGGGCGGCGGCGGGTTGGGCGGGGCTAGGGTTGCGGGTGGGCTGCGGCGGCTGCTGGGCCTCGCGGCTTATAAAGCCCCCCCCCCCCCCGGGCGGAGTCCCGGGCGGATACGGCCCAAGGTCGGTTTCTTTTTTTTAAATTATTTCGCGCAGAACAATGAATAAAAGAAATACTAAACGGACTCCAAAAATCCTGAAATAAATTTTCCCCGTCCTCTAAAAATAAGCCGGACCTGGTGAACATTTATTTGGGCTTCTAATGCAATTTTGAAAAACGCATATTTTTCCTAATTCAAATAAAATAGCGACAAAACTCCGAACAAAAATCTTATTTGATTTTAATATTAAACCTCCAATATTTCTTTATTTTGAGGAAGTCATTGTATCCTCTCTCTTTTATTTTTATAAAAGAAATATTTGAAGAGAAAAATAGTTAAAATCAAACGATCCTCTTTTCAAAATTTGAGAAAAGCTCAAATATGAAAATAACGAAATTCCCAACTCTCTCCGTGGGTCCTTGAGTTGCGTAGAATTTCTAAGATCAAACCAAAATGCAATAAAATATGATATGCAATGATGATATAATGTATAACATTTCAAATTGAAAATTTGGGATGTTACAGGTTCGTGCCACGAACTGGTACTAAAGGTCACCCTATATAAACCCTTCCTCCACCCGAGCTCGCTTCTTCCCCCTTTCCCCTCTCCTCTGTTCTTCCCTTCCTATCGAGCTCATCACAAATTTTGCCCAAATTTTGTCAAGATTTGAAGGCCCCCCATCCATTCAAATGATCACAAAGGTTAGCAACTTTGTCCTTTCATCTCTCATTGCTAGATTAGCTCTTGCCATGATTTATATAGTGATTAATTTGTGGGTTTTAGTAATTTGGGAGGAATTATATGTGGTAGTATTTGATTTATATGCAATCTGAGGTCAAAATAACACTTAGTTTGCATATGTAGGTGTGGTTTACTTAGTGCCTTCTAAATCTTCGTCGTAACCACCGTCGATCGCCCGCACCGTCCCGTCACCGGCACCACCTTGTGGTGAGCCTCTTGTTCATGATTTTTTATATAAAAAATTGATGTTTGTGTGATTTGAATATATAGTTACACGTATAATTATCTTACCCGTACGTTGTTTGTTATACGTAGTGCCATGGTTTCGATATCCGTCCCCGTCGGCCCTCGTCCTTGTTATGATTTGGATGTGGTATATTCTCTTTTAAAACTATTTGTTGCATTTTGTGTTTATGAAAAATTATGCCCATCAAGTTGACATAGATATTTTTATCTAGGAGGTATGTGAACCGGGAATTCCAACCGACCCTATTGTCGAGAGGTTAAATTTAGTTGAAAGAGAAAACGAGTATTTGAAAGAAAAATTGAAAAGAATTGAGGGGGAGAAGATGGAATTGGAGTTGCATGTTGCCGATGTCATCGATGATCGCAAGATCAAGATGGAGAAAATGCGCTTGAAGATTAGAAAGATTAGAAAATATGCCATTGATAGTCAGGTTTGGTATCATTATGCTGTTGGATCAATTGTTACCTTAGTTGCGATCTTGATCGCATTTGTTGTTGCATTTAAATGCTTTAGCTAGACAGTTATTTGTTTGTTGCATTTAAGTGTTGTATGAACTTTATGTATGAACTTGTATTAATTTGGTCTTTTCGGTGTTGTGTAATGAAGATGAGCCGACAATGGATGTACGATGACCGATGCTCTCCCGAGTTCATTAATGGCGTGCAAACTTTTCTGCTTGTGGCTAAGGCAAACAAGCGGGCGGATGGTTTTATGCCTTGTCCATGTGCTGGTTGTAAGAATGATCACAATTACTCTAAGTCAAGAACCATTCACGTCCACCTGTTTGAATCCGGTTTCATGCCCCACTATAATGTTTGGACCAAGCACGGAGAAAGAGGGGTTATGATGGAAGACAATGAAGAAGAAGAGGACGACGAAAGCTATCCTGGCCATGGGTTCCTTGAATACGATGTTACAACAATGGGGAAAGAAGCTGATCCGGCAATGCGGGAAGAAGCTGAAGAATAGGCATCAGATGAGCCCGCTGATGTTCTAGGTCGG
This sequence comes from Triticum aestivum, assembly GCF_018294505.1. Taxonomy (NCBI): domain Eukaryota; kingdom Viridiplantae; phylum Streptophyta; class Magnoliopsida; order Poales; family Poaceae; genus Triticum; species Triticum aestivum. The sequence continues at coordinate 37,376,866 of NC_057799.1, read as the reverse complement.
GCCATTGCCGATGCAAAGAGAAACTGCGCAAGTGATTTGGAGAAGAAGAAGTTGCAGCGCATGTTAGAGGATCACAAGAAATTGTCGTACCCGAATTGCGAAGCTGACAAGAAAAAGTTGGGCAGCACACTGGAATTGCTGCAATGGAAGGCAGAGAATGGTGTATCTGACAAGGGATTTGGAAAGTTGTTGGTAATGATAAAGAATATGCTTCCAAAGGACAACAAATTGCCCGAGAGTATGTACGAAGCAAAGAAGGTTGTCTGCCCTCTAGGGTTAGAGGTGCAGAAGATACATGCATGCCCTAATGACTGCATCCTCTACCACGGTGAGTACGAGGATTTGAACGCTTGCCCGGTATGCGGTGCATTGCGCTCTAAGATCAGCCGCGATGACCCTGGTGATGTTGAGGGCGAGCGCCCCAGGAAGAAGATTCCTGCCAAGGTGATGTGGTATGCTCCTATAATACCACGGTTGAAACGTTTGTTACAAAACAAAGAGCATGCCAAGGCGATGCGATGGCACAGAGAAGACCGTAAGAAAGACGGAAAGTTGAGAGTACCCGCTGACGGGTCGCAGTGGAGAAAAATCGAGAGAAAGTACAGGGAGGAGTTTGCAGGTGACGCAGGAACGTATGGTTTGGTCTAAGCGCAGATGGCATTAATCCTTTTGGGGAGCAGAGCAGCAACCATAGCACCTGGCCTGTGACTCTATGTTTGTATAACCTTCCTCCTTAGTTGTGCATGAAGCAGAAGTTCATTATGATGCCAGTGCTCATCCAAGGCCCTAAGCAACCCGGCAACGACATTGATGTGTACCTAAGGCCATTAGTTGAAGAACTCTTATAGCTGTGGAATGGAACAGGTGTACGTGCGTGGGATGAGCATGGACATGAAGAATTTGACCTAAAGGCGTTGCTGTTCGTGACCATCAATAATTGGCCTGCTCTCAGTAACCTTTCAGGATAGACAAACAAGGGATACCACGCATGCACGCACTATTTGGATGATACAGACATTATATATTTGGACAATTGTAGGAAGAATGTGTACCTGGGACATCGTCGATTTCTTCCGAGCAGGCATCCCGTAAGAAAGAAAGGCAAGCATTTCAAAGGTGAGGTGGATCACCAGACGAAGCCTCGCCACCGTACTGGTGCTGATGTACATGATATGGTCAAGGATTTGAAGGTAGTGTTTGGAAAGGGTCCTGGCGGACAACCTGTTCCGAATGACGCTAACGGACGCGCACCCATGCGGAAGAAGAAATCTATATTTTGGGACATTCCCTATTGGAAAGACCTAGATGTCCGCTCTGCAATCGATGTGATGCATGTGACGAAGAATCTTTGCGTGACCCTGCTTGGCTTCTTGGGCGTGTATGGGAAGACTAAAGATACACCTGAGGCACGGGAGGACCAGCAACGTATGCACGGAAAAGACGACATATATCAGGGTCATGCCAGCTACGCTCTTACCAAAGAAGAGAAGGAAATCTTCTTTGAATGCCTACTCAGTATTGAGGTACCGTCTGGCTTCTCGTCGAATATAAAGGGAATAATAAATATGGCAGAGAAAAAGTTTCAGAACCTAAAGTCTCATGGCTGCCACGTGATTATGACGCAATTGCTTCCGGTTGCATTGAGGGGCCTTCTACCGGAAAACGTTCGATTAGCCATTGTGAAGCTATGTGCATTCCTCAGTGCAATCTCTCAGACGGTAATTGATCCAGAAATCATACCAAGGTTAGAGAATGATTTGGTGCAATGTCTTGTTAGTTTCGAGTTGGTGTTCCCACCATCCTTCTTCAACATCATGACGCACGTCCTAGTTCACCTATGCGAAGAGATTAACGTTTTGGGTCCTGTATTTCAACACAATATGTTCCCCTTTGAGAGGTTCATGGGAGTCTTAAAGAAATATGTTCATAACCGTGCTAGGCCAGAAGGAAGCACTCCAAGGGCCATGAAAATGAGGAGGTCATTGAGTTTTGTATTGACTTTATTCCTGACCTTAAGCCAATTGGTGTTCCTGAATCGCGGCATAAGGGCAGACTGGATGGAAAAGGCACGCTAGGAGGGAATCAAATAATATGTACGGACGGACATTCTCTCACTAAAGCACACTACACAGTTCTACAGAATTCCGCCTTGGTGGCTCCGTATATGGACGAACACAAGAATTTTCTACGCTCCAAACACCCGGAGCGGTCTGATGACTGGATTACACGTGAACAAACGGGGACTTTCGTCGGCTGGTTGCAGACACGTGCCATGCATGACGCCACTATTGAAGATGACCTGTACTTGCTGTCCCAGTTACCATCTTCGAATATCATGACTTTCAAAGGGTACGGGATAAATGGGAATACATTTTACACGATCGCCCAAGATAAGAAGAGAGCACCAACCAAAACAGTGGTGTCCGCTTTGATGCAGCAACCAAGACGGGAAAGGAAACATATTATGGTTACATAGAGGACTTATATATGGGAACTTGACTATGGACGTGGTTTGAAGGTCCCTTTGTTTCGGTGCAAATGGGTCAATATGACACGAGGCGGGGTAACGGAAGACCCACAGTACGGAATGACAACAGTGGATCTCAACAATCTTGCGTATGCAGACGAACTATTCGTCCTAGCCAATGATGTGGCACAGGTTTTCTATGTGAAGGACATGTCTACCAAGCCGAGAAAAAGAAAAGATAAGGAAGCGAATGCATCATACGATGAGCCAAAGCTCCACATAGTTCTTTTTGGGAACAGAAACATCGTGGGAGTGGATGACAAGACAGACATGTCAGAAGATTATGAAAAGTTTGATGCAATTGCTCCATTCATAGTGAATATTGACCCGAGCATCCAGTTAAATGATGAAGATTTTCCATGGTTACGGCGCAAAGGGACACACGCGAAGAAAAAGTTTCACACCCAAAGATCTGGGATGTGATCGGCTTCACTATCATCACTTTCTTCTGTGTTTCACACCCAGGAGGGAATCTCTGTAATAGTTAGGGTAGTTATGTGTTTTGGCATTTGAAACACGAAGAAATTTTATGTGCAAATAAATTCTTTCATGCATTTACTGATTTTTTCAGCTAAATGACCCTGAAATTGAAAATCACTTCAAATGAACTCCGGAAAGGTTGAAAGTTGGCATGGTATCATAATTTCACCCACATAGCATGTGCAAAAAAGTAGAGAGGGTTACGGCAAAAACTGGATGCACTTCGTGTACAAAATGGACAATCTCTTTCGAAGTATTAGGGTTTCGGACGAAAACTCATCTGTTACAAAGGCATTTCATTTTTTAAATAACCTAAGCATTACCAAATTGAATATAATGATAAAACACTCTAATATTAAACATAAGAAAAAAGAATCACTGAAAAATGTATTTTTAAAGTTAAGTTATTCACAAACTAGTGATTGACACAAATTTCAAATAATTCAAAATTTAAACTATTCAAATTTGAAAAGTTTAAGCACTAACAGAAAGTTTGTAATTTTTTGTACCTAAAGAAAAAATATTCACAAAGAAACTCTAAATACAGCAAAAAACAACTCAAAAATAAATAAAAGAAAAAATAAAGCAAAAAAATAAGAAAATAAAAAAGCCCGCCTACTGGGCCACGGCGACCTGCATACGACTAGAAACCCAACCTGAGTTGGGCCAGGATGCAGGCCCGCAAAGGCCCAGTAGGCCCACAGGGCAGCACAGAACATGTAGGCCCAGTAGGCCTGCTTTGGAGAGGAGCTCGAAGGAGCAGCCGCAGCTGGGTTTATAAACCAGTGCGGCTGCCCTTCGCTAGGCGAGGTAGGACTAAACTTTTGCGCCCCTCGCCTGGCAGCGCACCCCCTTTAGTACCGGGTCGTGGCTCCAACCGGTACTAAAGGAGGGTCTTTAGTACCGGTTGGAGCCACGACCCGGTACTAAAGGGGGTCGCTTCCCGCCGCTTGGCCTGGCCAAATTTGACCTTTAGTACCGGTTGGTGGCTCCAACCGGTACTAAAGGATCATCCTATATAAGCAGCACTTACAAATTTCGTCAGTTTTCATCTGCTTCTTCTCCTCTGCCCCGTCACCCGCCGCCCCCCGTCGCCGCCCCCGTCGACGCTCCCGTCACCACCCCTCGTCGACGCCCCCGTCGACGCCCCGTCCCCATCCCCGTCGTCGCCGCCCCGGTCGTCCCCGTTCCCGTCGTCCACGCCCCGTCCCCGTCGTCGCCGCCGGCCCCGTCCCCGTCGTCCCGTCGTCCCCGCCCCGTCCCCATCGTCGCCGCCCCGTCCCCGTCCCCGTCGTTGCCATCCCCGTCGTCGCCGCCCCCCGTCGCTTCGCCTCGCCGGTGAGCTCCTGCCCCGGCCGCCATGTCCACACACACACATTGTTAATTAGTTGTAAAATTGTTAGTATTTTTTAGTTTTTTAGTTATAGAAATATTTATAGAAATATTATAAATTTTTATGTTTTTAGTTATAGAAATGTTAGAAAATTTTCTGTTTTTTAGTTATAGAAATATTTATACAAATGTTAGAAATTTTTCTGTTTTTTAGTTATAGAAATATTTACAGAAATGTTAGAATTTTTTTTCTGTTTTTTAGTTATAGAAATATTAGAAATGTTATAGAAATTTTAGTTATATAGAAATTTTAGAAATGTTAGTTTTAGCTAGATGAATTAGATTAATGTCAAATTGTTAGACGATGATCGATGTTTTTTTAGTTTCTTATAATTTTAGTTATAGAAAAATTTAGAATTTGCATATAGAATTTTAGTTATCACAATCCAATCATTTAAAAAATGTTACTTTTTGCGGGCATATAGTATTTGTTCTCGACGATGCCCGGCCCGCATCCTCGCTGTTGACCCGTTCGCGACGACGTCTTGCTTCAGAGGACCCATGTCCGGGACTGGGCTCCGCCGGGCTGGCACTGGGAGGTGCTACCTTCAGGGGCGCGCCGCTTGGTGAGAAACCCGGCCCCGGGTCCCGTCGTCGACGCTGATCTCCTTTGGTGGCGTTCGCGTGGGCCACATTCGGTGCAGAGGGAGCCGGCCCCGCCGGAGGTGGTGCGTCGCCGTGTCTGGGAGGAGGACGAGCACGTCCGTCGCTACATGGCTGCTATGGACGTCAGGTTCTCCAATACCTGGCAGGTTCTTTGGGCAGATGACCGGAGATATGATCCTGTGATGGTTCCTTCTCTTTGGGTGTCCACCGCCCACGCCTCAAGAACCGCGAGTGGCCTAGATTCTTCTGTAGTATTCGATCTTTATTAGCTAGCTAGCTAGTGATGTATTCGATATATAATATTCGAGACGATGTATTCGAGATTATATATATTATTAGAGACGATGTACTCAAGATTATATATTATTCGAGACGATGTATTCGAGATTATATATTATTCGAGACGATGCATATTATGTACTATGATTCAGTTTTTCCTTATTGATTGCATCCATGCATTGTAATTTGAATACTAAATTGTTTTATATTTCTTCTAGATTAGTTAAATAAAAGCTATGGCGGACAATACCGACAGAGAGGGAGAAGAGACCCTGTTCAAGATCATTCGCAGCCCTCGCAGGCCAGATGATCTAAATGAAGAAGATGACGGCTCCCAATATCTGAACAATACCGGGGAGGGTGATGATAAGATATTCGATCTCGACGACCGAATGGATGAAGTCATGAACTATGATTATGATTATGATGATGCAGACAATGTTGATCTTGAAATAACAAAGACCGGCGAGGTATATTTATATAAGCAGGCATCTGGTGATCATCACATGTTTTTTTATTTGAAGATATATTAACGAATCGATCTTTCTTCTTTCATCCCTCCGGATCGAGCAAATCTGCTTCTACAGACAGCAGGACAAAGCGAGGCCCGGGCAAAAAGTTGAAGGAGGGTGTAAAGTATAGCATCGATTCCATCAAAGCTAATGGCAAACCAAGCGTGCCTAAGAACATTGCGAACAAGTTCATTCGTCACTGCGGAGTTCTTGTGAAGGACCAACTCCCGATCTCCATTCAAGAATGGAAAGAGCCAAAAAAAATAAACGTCCAGATGTTACTTGGGTCGACGACAGAGCAAAAAAATGCTTTGGGAATCTCTCATGGAACATTTCACCCTACCAGATCATTTCACTGATGCAGATGTGCAGAAAGTCAAGGACGCTGCTCTTAGGAAGATGGCAATTGCATTCAACACCCACAAGAAAACTGTATGTGCCAACTACGTCGAAGGAGAAAGGAAGACTCCAGAATTCAAGGGAACACTGGAGAAGCAAAGAGAACACTGGCCCGCTTTCGTGAAATTCAAGGAATCAGAATTATCTAAGGAACGGTCGAGAAAAAACAAGGCCAATGCCGCAAAAAAGACGCAGTTCCATAGGATGGGGCCAGGTGGCTACGCGGTGGCAATGCCTAAGTGGGATAAGTCTGAGCAAGAGATGCTGGATGCAGGGGTCACTCCAGTTACTAGGAGCTGGCCCCCCTAGGTGCAGAACTTGGTTCTATGCGCATGGGGGGCGTTGGACCCGAAGACAGGCCTGGTTTCCAAGAAGACAAGTCTAAAAGGAGCCAAAGAGAAGTTACTTCAAGCAATAGAAGATGCTCGAACGGGGGTGTTCACGCCCAACAGAGAGAACGACGAGCTTACGCGTGCCCTGGGAAATCCTGAACACCCGGGAAGAACACGAGGCAAGGGCGTTATTCCCTGGTATGAGGGCTTTTCGGACTGGAACGACGACTACAGGAGCCGTGCAAGAAGGAAGATGGAGGAGGAGAAGAAGAGGAAGCTAGAGGAGTGATGACCCACAAGTATAGGGGATCTATCGTAGTCCTTCCGATAAGTAAGAGTGTCGAACCCAACGAGGAGTAGAAGGAAATGATAAGCGGTTTTTAGCAAGGTATTCTCTGCAAGCACTGAAATTATAGGTAACAGATAGTTTTGTGATAAGATAATTTATAACGAGCAACAAGTAACAAAAGTAAATAAAGTGCAGCAAGGTGGCCCAATCCTTTTTGTAGCAAAGGACAAGCCTGAACAAACTCTTATATAAAGAAAAGCGCTCCCGAGAACACATGGGAATTATCGTCAAACTAGTTTCATCACGTTCATATGATTCACGTTCGGTACTTTGATAATTTGATATGTGGGTGGACCGGTGCTTGGGTGCTGTCCTTACTTGGACAAGCATCCCACTTATGATTAACTCCTATTGCAAGCATCCGCAACTACAAAAGAAGTAAGGTAAACCTAACCATAGCATGAAACATATGGATCCAAATCAGCCCCTTATGAAGTAACGCATAAACTAGGGTTTAAGCTTCTGTCACTCTAGCAACCCATCATCTACTTATTACTTCCCAATGCCTTCCTCTAGGCCCAAATAATGGTGAAGTGTCATGTAGTCGACGTTCACATAACACCACTAGAGGAGAGACAACATACATCTCATCAAAATATCAAACGAATACCAAATTCAGATGACTACTAATAGAAAGACTTCTCCCATGTCCTCAGGAACAAACGTAACTACTCACAAAGCATACTCATGTTCATAATCAGAGGAGTATTAATATGCATATAGGATCTGAACATATGATCTTCCACCAAATAAACCAACTAGCATCAACTACAAGGAGTAATCAACACTACTAGCAACCTACAGGTACCAATCCCAGACTTAGAGAGAAGAATTGGATACAAGAGATAAACTAGGGTTTGAGAGGAGATGGTGCTGGTGAAGATGTTGATGGAGATTGGCCCCCTCCCGATGAGAGGAGCGTTGGTGATGACGATGGCGATGATTTCCCCCTCCCGGAGGGAAGTGTCCCCAGCAGAACAGCTCCGCCGGAGCCCTAGATTGGTTCCGCCAAGGTTCCGCCTCGTGGCGGCGGAGTCTCGTCCCGAAAGCTTGCTTATGATTTTTCTTCGGACGAAATACTTCATATAGCAGAAGATGGGCACCGGAGGGCCAACAGGGGGCCCACGAGGCAGGGGGCGCGCCCAGGGGGGTAGGGCGCGCCCCCCACCCTCGTGGCCAGGGTGTGGGCCCCCTCTGGTATTACTTCCGCTCAGTATTTTTCATTATTTCCAAAAACAACTTCCGTGGAGTTTCAGGACTTTTGGAGTTGTGCAGAATAGGTCTCTAATATTTGCTCCTTTTCCAACCCAGAATTCCGGCTGCCGACATTCTCCATCCTTATGTAAACCTTGTAAAATAAGAGAGAATAGGCATAAGTATTGTGACATAATGTGTAATAACAGCCCATAATGCAATAAATATTGATATAAAAGCATGATGCAAAATGGACGTTGCTACCTCTTGAGCACTGCGTTGGTTTTCCCTTGAAGAGGAAAGGGTGATGCAGTAAAGTAGCGTAAGTATTTCCCTCAGTTTTTGAGAACCAAGGTATCAATCCAGTAGGAGGCCACGCACGAGTCCCTCGGACCTACACAAACAAATAAATCCTCGCAACCAACTCAATAAAGGGGTTGTCAATCCCTTCACGGTCACTTACGAAAGTGAGATCTGGTAGATATGATAAGATAATATTTTTGGTATTTTTATGATAGAGATGCAAAGTAAAATAAACAGCGCCAGAAATAGCTTGTTATTGGGAGATTAATATGATGGAAAATAGACCCGGGGGCCATAGGTTTCACTAGTGGATTATCTCGAGAGCATAAGTATTACGGTGGGTGAACAAATTACTGTTGAGCAATTGACAGAATTGAGCATAGTTATGAGAATATCTAGGTATGATAATGTATATAGGCATCACGTTCGAGACAAGTAGACCGACTCCTACCTGCATCTACTACTATTACTCCACACATCGACCGCTATCCAGCATGCATCTAGAGTATTAAGTTCATAAGAACAGAGTAACGCTTTAAGCAAGATGACATGATGTAGAGGGATAAACTCATGCAATATGATATAAACCCCATCTTGTTATCCTCGATGGCAACAATACAATACGTGCCTTGCTGCCCCTACTGTCACTGGGAAAGGACACCGCAAGATTGAACCCAAAGCTAAGCACTTCTCCCATTGCAAGAAAGATCAATCTAGTAGGCCAAACCAAACTGATAATTGAAGAGACTTGCAAAGATAACCAATCATACATAAAAGAATTCAGAGAAGATTCAAATATTGTTCATAGATAAACTTGATCATAAACCCACAATTCATCGGTCTCAACAAACACACCGCAAAAGAAGATTACATCGAATAGATCTCCACAAGAGAGGGGGAGAACATTGTATTGAGATCCAAAAAGAGAGAAGAAGCCATCTAGCTAATAACTATGGACCCGAAGGTCTGAGGTAAACTACTCATACATCATCGGAGAGGCTATGGTGTTGATGTAGAAGCCCTCCGTGATCGATGCCCCCTCCGGCGGAGCTCCAGAAAAGGCCCCAAGATGGGATCTCACGGGTACAGAAGGTTGTGGCGGTGGAATTAGGTTTTTTGCTCCGTATCTGGTAGTTTGGGGGTACGTAGGTATATATAGGAGGAAGAAGTACGTCGGTGGAGCAACGTGGGGCCCACGAGGGTGGAGGGCGCGCCCAAGGGGTAGGCGCGCCCCCCTACCTCGTGCCTTCCTGGTTGATGTCTTGACGTAGGGTCCAAGTCCTCTGGATCATGTTCGTTCCGAAAATCACATTCCCGAAGGTTTCATTCCGTTTGGACTCCGTTTGATATTCTTTTTCTGCGAAACTCTGAAATAGGCAAAAAACAACAATTCTGGGTTGGGCCTCCCGTTAATAGGTTAGTCCCAAAAATAATATAAAAGTGTATAATAAAGCCCAATAATGTCAAAAACAGAATATAATATAGCATGGAACAATAAAAAATTATAGATACGTTGGAGACGTATCAAGCATCCCCAAGCTTAATCCCTGCTCGTCCTCAAGTAGGTAAATGATAAAAACAGAATTTTTGATGTGGAATGCTACTTAGCATAATTTCAATGTAATTCTTCTTATCGTGGCATGAATGTTCTGTTTTAACATGATTCAGGATAAGAGTTTAATGTTGACATAAAAACAATAATACTTCAAGCATGCTAACGAAGCGATTATGTCTTATCAAAATAACATAGCCAAAGCAAGTTATCCCTACAAAATCATATAGTTTGGCTATGCTCCATCTTCCCCACACAAAATATTCATATCATGTACAACCCCGGTTTTAGCCAAGCAATTGGTTCATACTTTTTAACACGCTTCAGCCTTTTCAATTCTTACGCAATACATGAGCGCAAGCCATGGATATAGCACTATGGTGGAATAAGGTGTAATGGTAGGGGTTATGTGGGAAGACAAAAAAGGAGAAAGTCTCACATCAATGAGGCTAATCAACGGGCTATGGAGATGCCCATCAATTGATGTTAATGCAAGGAGTAGGGATTGCCATGCAACAGATGCACTAGAGCTATAGTTGTATGAAAGCTAAAAAAGAAACTAAGTGGGTGTGCATCCAACTTGCTTGCTCACGAAGACCTCGGGCATTTTGAGGAAGCCCATCATTGGAATATACAAGCCAAGTTCTATAATGAAATTTCCCACTAGTATATGAAAGTGACAAAATAAGAGACTCTCTATTATGAAGATCACGGTGCTACTTTGAAGCACAAGTGTGGTAAAAGGATAGTAACATTGTCCCTTCTCTCTTTTTCTCTCATTTTTCTTTTTTTTATTTGGGCCTTTCCCTTTTTTATGGCCTCTTTTTTTTAGTCCGGAGTCTCATCCCGACTTGTGGGGGAATCATAGTCTCCATCATCCTTTCCTCACTTGGAACAATGCTCCAATAATGATGATCATCACACTTTTATTTACTTACAACTCATGAATTACAACTCAATACTTAGAACAAAATATGACTCTATGTGGATGCCTCCAGCGGTGTACCGGGATATGCAATGAATCAAGAGCGACATGTATGAAAGAATTATGAATGGTGGCTTTGCCACCAATACAATGTCAACTACATGATCATGCAAAGCAATATGACAATGATGGAACGTGTCATGATAAACAAAACGATGGAAAGTTGCATGGCAATATATCTCGGAATGGCTATGGAAATTCCATAATAGGTAGGTATGGTGGCTGTTTTGAGTAAGATATAAGGAGGTTTATGTGTGATAGAGCGTATCATATCACGGGGTTTGGATGCACCGGCGAAGTTTGCACCAACTCTCAAGGTGAGAAAGGGCAATGCACGGTACCGAAGAGGCTAGAAAATTGCGGAAAGGTAAGTGTGCGTATAATCCATGGACTCACATTAATCATAAAGAACTCATATACTTATTGCAAAAATTTATTAGCCCTCGAAGCAAAGTACTACTACGCATGCTCCTAGGGGAAGGGTTGGTAGGAGTTAACCATCGCGCGATCCCGACCGCCACACAAAGGATGACAATCAATAAATACCTCATGCTCCGACTTCGTTACATAACGGTTCACCATACGTGCATGCTACGGGAATCACAAACTCCAACACAAGTATTTTTCAATTCCACAATTACTCAACTAGCACAACTATGATATTACCACCTTTATATCTCAAAACAATTATCTAGTATCAAATTTCTCATGATATTTAGTTAAAGCAAATTGCCATGCTATTTCATAGGACTCTCAAAAACATATAAGTGAAGCATGAGAGAACAATAGTTTTTGTAAGACAAATCTACCGCCGTGCTCTAAAAGATATAAGTGAAGTACTAGAGCAAAACTATATAACTCAAAAGATATAAGTGAAGCACATAGAGTATTCTAACAATTTCCGAATCATGTGTGTCTCTCTTAAAAGGTGTGTACATCAAGGATGATTGTGGTAAACTAAGAACAAAGACTCAAATAATACAAGACGCTCCAAGCAAAACACATATCATGTGGTGAATAAAAATATAGCTCCAAGTAAAGTTACCGATGTAAGTAGACGAAAGAGGGGATACCTTCTGGGGCATCCCCAAGATTCGACTTTTAAGTGTCCTTAGATTATCTTGGGGTGCCATGGGCATCCCCAAGCTTAGGCTCTTGCCACTCCTTGTTCCATAATCCATCAAATCTTTCACCCAAAACTTGAAAACTTCACAACACAAAACTTGACAGAAAATCTCGTGAGCTCCGTTAGCGAAAGAAAACAAAACACCACTTCAAGGTACTGTAATGAACTCATTATTTTTTATATTGGTGTTAAACCTACTGTATTCCAACTTCTCTATGGTTTATAAACTTTTTTACTAGCCATAGATTCATCAAAATAAGCAAACAACACACGAAAAACAGAATCTGTCAAAAACAGAACAGTCTGTAGTAATCTGTAACTAACGCAAACTTCTGGAACTCCAAAAATTGAGCCAAAATAGGAAGGCCTAGATAATTTGTTTATTGATCAGAAGCAATTGGAATCAATATTTTATCACGTTCTGGTGATTTTGAACAATTGTTTTCGTGAACAGAAAGTTTCTGGAATTTTCAGCAAGATCAAATAACTATCATCCAAGAAGATCCTATAGGTTTAACTTGGCACAAACACTAACTAAAACATAAAAACACATCTAACCAGAGGCTAGATCAAATATTTATTCCTAAACAGAAGCAAAAAGCAAAAAAAACTAAAAATAAAATTGGGTTGCCTCCCAACAAGCACTATCGTTTAACGCCCCAAGCTAGGCATAATAGCAAGGATCTCTACTCCTAATGGACGAGTTGAGGATGACGGCAGCGACGTCGATGCGGGGGTGCTGGACTTGATCTCGTTGGCGCAGACGAAGTACCGAAGGCGTTCGGAGCTCCTTGACAAGCTCCTAGCCCGCAGGGAGGGCAGTGGCCATGTGGACGGGGTCGGTCATGGTGGCCGTGGGGTCTGACTTCGTCCAGATCGACGGGATCGAGCGAGCGAGGAGAAGTGGATTTGGGAGGAGGCGTCGAGGAGGAGTGAGGCCATGGGGGCAGGGAAGGAAGGGCGTCACCCTTATCCATTCCCCTTCAATGCCAGGGAGGTGGTCGGGCGGGAGCCCGGCTCTGTAGCGACGCGGCTCGGGGAACAGGAGAAGACGACCGCGCGGGGACTGGACCGCTGAGCCGGTTCGGTGGCAAGGCCCGGGGGGCAGGGCGAATCCCCTTTTACTGTTGGGGAACGTAGCAGAAATTCAAAATTTTCCTACGTGTCTCCAAGATCAATCTAGGAGATGCTAGCAACGAGAGGGGAGGAGTGCATCTACATACCCTTGTAGATCGCGAGCGGAAGCGTTCAAGTGAACGGGGTTGATGGAGTCGTACTCGTCGTGATCCAAACCACCGATGATCCTAGCGCCGAACGGACGGCACCTCCGCGTTCAACACACGTACGGAGCGGGGACGTCTCCTCCTTCTTGATCCAGCAAGGGGGGAGGAGAAGTTGATGGAGATCCAGCAGCACGATGGCGTGGTGGTGGAAGTAGCGGGATCCCGGTAGGGCTTCGCCAAGCGCAAGCGGGGAGGAAGAGGTGTCACGGGAGGGAGGGAGGCGCCAGGGCTTGGGGTGCTGCTCCCATGCGCCTCCCCACTATATATAGGGGTGGAGGGGGCTGGTTTCTTGCCCTCCAAGTCCATTGGGGCATTGGCAAAGGTGGGGGAAAGAAATCCCATCATTTCCCTTCCCCACCGATTGTTATCCCCCTTTTTTAGGGATCTTGATCTTATCCCTTCGGGATATGATCTTATTCCTTCTAAGGTGGGATCTTGGTGCGCCTTGACCAGGGGTGTGGGGCCTTGCCCCCACTACCCACGTTCATGTGGGTCCCCCCATGCAGGTGGGCCCCACTTCGGAACCTTCTAGAACCTTCCTGGTACAATACCGAAAAATCCCGAACATTTTCCCGTGGCCAAAATAGGACTTCCCATATATAAATCTTTACCTCCGGACCATTCCGGAACTCCTCGTGACGTCCGGGATCTCATCCGGGACTCCGAACAACTTTCGGTTAACCGCATACTAATATCTCTACAACTCTAGCGTCACCGAACCTTAAGTGTGTAGACCCTACGGGTTCGGGAGACATGTAGACATGACCGAGACATTTCTCCGGTCAATAACCAACAGCGGGATCTGGATACCCATGTTAGCTCCCACATGCTCCACGATGATCTCATCGGATGAACCACGATGTTGAGGATTCAATCAATCCCGTATACAATTCCCTTTGTCAATCGGTACGTTACTTGCCCGAGATTCGATCGTTGGTATCCAAATACCTTGTTCAATCTCGTTACCGGCAAGTGACTTTACTCGTACCGTGCGTAATGCATGATCCCGTGACCAAACACTTGGTCACATTGAGCTCATTATGATGATGCATTACCGAGTGGGCCCAGAGATACCTCTCCGTCATACGGAGTGACAAATCCCAGTCTCGATTCGTGCCAACCCAACAGACACTTTCGGAGATACCCGTAGTGCACCTTTATAGCCACCCAGTTACGTTGTGACGTTTGGTACACCCAAAGCATTCCTACGGTATCCGGGAGTTGCACAATCTCATGGTCTAAGGAAACGATACTTGACATTAGAAAAGCTCTTAGCAAACGAACTACAAGATCTTGTGCTATGCTTAGGATTGGGTCTTGTCCATCACATCATTCTCCTAATGATGTGATCCCGTTATCAAAGACATCCAATGTCCATGGTCAGGAAACCATAACCATCTATTGATCAACGAGCTAGTCAACTAGAGGCTTACTAGGGACATGTTGTGGTCTATGTATTCACACATGTATTACGGTTTCCAGTTAATACAATTATAGCATGAACAATAGACATTTATCATGAACAAGGAAATGCAATAATAACCATTTTATTATTGCCTCTAGGGCATATTTCCAACAGTCTCCCACTTGCACTAGAGTCAATAATCTAGTTCACATCATCATGTGATGAACACTCAAAGTTTACTAGAGTCAATAATCTAGTCCACATCACCATGTGATTAACACTCAATGAGTTCTAGGGTTTGATCATGTTATGCTTACGAGAGAGGTTTTAGTCAACGGGTCTGCAACATTCAGATCCGTGTGTGCTTTACAAATCTCTATGTCATCTTGTAGATGTAGCTACCACGCGCTACTTGGATCTATTCCAAATAACTGCTCTACTATACGAATCCGGTTTACTACTCAGAGTCATCCGGATTAGTGTCAAAGTTTGCATCGACGTAACCCTTTACGACGAACTCTTTTACCACCTCCATAATCGACAAAATTCCTTAGTCCACTAGATACTAAGGGTAAGTTTGACCGCTGTCATGTGATCCATTCCCGGATCACTATTGTACCCCTTGACTAACTCATGGCAAGGCACATTCAGGTGCGGTACACAGCATAGCATACTGTAGAGCCTACGTCTAAAGCATAGGGGACGACCTTCGTCCTTTCTCTCTCTTCTGCCGTGGTCAGGTCTTGAGTCTTACTCAATACTCAGACCTTGTAACACAGCCAAGAACTCCTTCTTTGCTGATCTATTTTGAACTCCTTCAAAATCCTGCCACGGTATGCATTCATTTGAAAGTACTATTAAGCGTTTTGATCTATCCTTATAGATCTTGATGCTCAATGTTCAAGTAGCTTAATCCAGGTTTTCCATTGAAAAACACTTTTCAAATAACCCTGGATGCTTTCCAGAAATACCACATCATTTCTGATCAACAATATGTTAACAACATATACTCATCAAAAATTCTATAGTGCTCCCACTCACTTCTTTGGAAATACAAGTTTCTCATGAACTTTGTATAAACCCAAAATCTTTGATCATCTCATCAAAGCGTTCATTCCAACTCCGAGATGCTTACTCCAATCCTTAGAAGGATTGCTGGAGCTTTGCATACTTGTTAGCATCTTTCAGGATTGACAAAACCTCCTGGTTGTATCACATACAACCTTTCCTCAAGAAAATCGTCGAGGAAACAATGTTTTGACATCCTATCTGCAAGATTTCATAAATAATGCAGTAACTGCTAATATAATTCTAACAGACTCTTAGCATCGCTACGAGTGAGAAAGTCTCATCGCAGTCAACTCCTTGAACTTGCCGGAAAACATCTTAACGACAAGTCGAGCTTTCTTAATGGTGACACTTACCATCATTGTCTGTCTTCCCTTTAAAATCCATCTGTACCCAACAGCCTTACGACCATCAAGTAGTTCTTTCAAAGTCTATACTTTGTTTTCATACATGGATCCTCTCGGATTTTATGGCCTCGAGCCATTCGTCGGAATCCGGGCCCACCATCGCTTCTCCATAGCTCGTAGGTTCATTGTTGTCTTGCAACATGACTTCCAAGACAGGATTACGTACCACTCTGAAGTAGTACGCATCCTAGTCGTCCTATAAGGTTTGGTAGTGACTTGATCTGAAGTTTCATGATCACTATCATAAGCTTCCACTTCAATTGGTGTAGGTGCCACAGGAACAACTTCTTGTGCCCTGCTACACATTAGTTGAAGTGACGGTTCAATGACCTCATCAAGTCTCCACCATCCTCCACTCAATTCTTTCGAGAGAAACTTTTCCTCGAGAAAGGACCCGTTTCTAGAAACAATCACTTTTGCTTCCAGATCTGAAATAGGAGGTATACCCAACTGTTTTGGGTATTCTATGAAGATGCATTTATCCGCTTTGGGTTCGAGCTTATCAGCCTGAAACTTTTTCACATAAGCGTCGCAGCCCCAAACTTTTAAGAAACGACAGCTTAGGTTTCTCTAAACCATAGTTCATACGGTGTCGTCTCAACGGAATTGCGTGGTGCCCTATTTAAAGTGAATGCGGTTGTCTCTAATGCCTAACCCATAAACGATAGTTGTAATTCGATAAGAGACATCATGGTATGCACCATATCCAATAGGGTGCAGTTATGATGTTCGGACACACCATCACAATATGGTGTTCCAGGCGGTATTAGTCGTGAAACAATTTCACAATTTCTTAATTGTGTGCCAAACTCGTAACTCAGATATTCATCTCTATGATCATATCACAGACATTTTATCCTCTTGTCACGACGATCTTCAACTTCACTCTGAAATTACTTGAACCTTTCAATAATTCAGACTTGTGTTTCATCAAGTAAATATTCTTAGCATCTACTCAAATCATCTGTGAAGTAAGAACATAACGATATCCACTGCGTGCCTCAGCACTCATTGGACTGCACACATCAAATGTATTACTTCCAACAAGTTGCTCTCTTGTTCCATCTTACTGAAAACGAGGCCTTTCAGTCATCTTGCCCATGTGGTATGATTTGCATGTCTCAAGTGATTCAAAATCAAGTGAGTCCAAATGATCCATCTGCATGGACTTTCTTCATGCATATATACTAATAGACATGGTTCGCATGTCTCAATCTTTTCAAAAACGAGTGAGTCCAAAGATCCATCAACATGGAGCTTCTTCATGCGTTTTATACCAATATGACTCAAGTGGCAGTGCCACAAGTATGTGGTACTATCATTACTATCTTATATCTTTTGGCATGAACATGTGTATCACTACGATCGAGATTCAATAAAGCATTCATTTTAGGTGCAAGACCATTAAAGGTATTATTCAAATAGACAGAGTAACCATTATTCTCCTTTAATGAATAACCGTATTGCTATAAACATGATCCAATCATGTCTATGCTCAACGCAAACACCAAATAACAATTATTCAGGTTTAACCCCAACCTCGATGGTAGATGGAGCATGCGATGCTTGATCACATCAACCTTGGAAACACTTCCAACACATATCGTCATCTCACCTTTAGCTAGTCTCCGTTTATTCCGTAGCTTTTATTTCGAGTTACTAACACTTAGCAACCGAACCGGTATCTAATACCCTAGTGCTACTAGGAGTACTAGTAAAGTACACATTAATATAATGTATATCCAATATACTTCTGTCGACCTTGCCAGCCTTCTCATCTACGAAGTATCTAGGGTAGTTCTGCTTCAGTGACCGTTCCCCTCATTTCAGAAGCACTTAGTCTCGGGTTTGGGTTCAACCTTGGGTTTCTTCACTAGAGCAGCAACTGATTTGCCGTTTCATGAAGTATCCCTTCTTGCCCTTGCCCTTCTAGAAACTAGTGGTTTTACTAACCATCAACAATTGATGCTCCTACTTGATTTCTACTTTCGCGGTGTCAAACATCGCGAGTTGCTCAAGGATCATCATGTCTATCCCTGATATGTTATAGTTCATCACGAAGCTCTAATAGCTTGGTAGCAGTGACTATGGAGAACCATCACTATCTCATCTGGAAGATTAACTCCCACTCGATTCAAGTGATTGTAGTACTCAGACAATCTGAGCACATGCTCAACGATTGAGCTTTTCTCCCTTAGTTTGCAGGCTTAAGGAACTTGTCAGAGGTCTCATACCTCTTGATGTGGGCACTAGTCTGAAATCCCAATTTTAGTCTTTGGAACATCTCATATGTTCTGCGACGTTTCAAAACCGTCTTTGGTGCCACAATTTTAAACCGTTAGCATCACACACTGAACTATCACGTAGTCATCAAAACGTGTATGTCAGACGTTTCGCAACATCTACAGACGACGCTCGAGGTTCGGCACACCGAGCGGTGCATTAAGGATAATCCTCAGTTTACGGACCCAGTCCGTATAATTGCTACTATCAACTTTCAACTAAATTTTCTCTAGGAACATATCTTAGTAGAACTAAAACGTAAGCTACGACATTATTTGCAAAGACCTTTTGACTATGTTCATGATAATTAAGTTCATCTGATTATTTAATGAACTCCCATTTAGATAGACATCCCTCTAGTCATCTAAGTGATACATGATCCGAATCGACTAGGCTGTGTCCGATCATCACGTGAGATGGACTAGTCATCATCGGTGAACATCTCCATGTTGATCGTATCTACTATACGACTCATGTTCGACCTTTCGGTCTCTTGTGTTCCGAGGCCATGTCTGTACATGCTAGGCTCGTCAAGTCAACCTAAGTGTTCTGCTTGTGTTCCGAGGCCATGTCTGTACATGCTAGGCTCGTCAACACCCGTTGTATGCGAACGTTAGAATCTATCACACCCGATCATCACGTGGTGCTTCGAAACAACGAACCTTCGCGACGGTGCACAGTTAGGGGGAACACATCTCTTGAAATTTTAGTGAGGGATCATCTTATTTATGCTACCGTCGTTCTAAGCAAATAAGATGTAAACATGACAAACATCACGTGCAAATCATAAAGTGACATGATATGGCCAATATCATCTTGCGCCTTTTGATCTCCATCTTCGAGGCGCGGCATGATCACCTTCGTCACCGGCATGACACCATGATCTCCATCATCGTGTCTTCATGAAGTTGTCTCGCCAACTATTACTTCTACTACTATGGCTAACGGTTAGCAATAAAGTAAAGTAATTACATGGCGTTTTTCATTGACACGCAGGTCATACAATAAATTAAGACAACTCCTATGACTCCTGCCGGTTGTCATACTCATCGACATGCAAGTCGTGATTCCTATTACAAGAACATGATCAATCTCATACATCACATATATAATTCATCACATCCTTTTGGCCATATCACATCACATAGCATACCCTGCAAAAACAAGTTAGACGTCCTCTAATTGTTGTTGCATGTTTTACGTGGCTGCTATGGGTTTCTAGCAAGAACGTTTCTTACCTACGCAAAAGCCACAACGGTCATATGCCAATTGCTATTTACCCTTCATAAGGACCCACTTCATCGAATCCAATCCGACTAAAGTGGGAGAGATAGACACCCGCTAGCCACCTTATGCATCAAGTGCATGTCAATCGGTGGAACCTGTCTCACGTAAGAGTACGTGTAAGGTCGGTCCAGGCCGCTTCATCCCACAATGCCGCCGAATCAAGATAAGACTAGTAACGGTAAGCAATTGAACAAATCATCGCCCACAACTAATTTGTGTCCTACTCGTGCATAGAATCTACGCATAGACCTGGCTCATGATGCCACTGTTGGGGAACGTAGCAGAAATTCAAAATTTTCCTACGTGTCTCCAAGATCAATCTAGGAGATGCTAGCAATGAGAGGGGAGGAGTGCATCTACATACCCTTGTAGATCGCGAGCGGAAGCGTTCAAGAGAACGGGGTTGATGGAGTCGTACTCGTCGTGATCCAAATCACCGATGATCCTAGCGCCGAACGGACGGCACCTCCGCGTTCAACACACGTACGGAGCGGGGACGTCTCCTCCTTCTTGATCCAGCAAGGGGGGAGGAGAAGTTGATGGAGATCCAGCAGCACGATGGCGTGGTGGTGGAAGTAGCGGGATCCCGGTAGGGCTTCGCCAAGCGCAAGCGGGGAGGAAGAGGTGTCACGGGAGGGAGGGAGGCGCCAGGGCTTGGGGTGCTGCTCCCATGCGCCTCCCCACTATATATAGGGGTGGAGGGGGCTGGTTTCTTGCCCTCCAAGTCCATTGGGGCATTGGCAAAGGTGGGGGAAAGAAATCCCATCATTTCCCTTCCCCACCGATTGTTATCCCCCTTTTTTAGGGATCTTGATCTTATCCCTTCGGGATATGATCTCATTCCTTCTAAGGTGGGATCTTGGTGCGCCTAGACCAGGGGCGTTAGGCCTTGCCCCCACTACCCACGTTCATGTGGGTCCCCCCATGCAGGTGGGCCCCATTTCGGAACCTTCTAGAACCTTCCCGGTACAATACCGAAAAATCCCGAACATTTTCCGGTGGCCAAAATAGGACTTCCCATATATAAATCTTTACCTCCGGACCATTCCGGAACTCCTCGTGACGTCTGGGATCTCATCCGGGACTCCGAACAAGTTTCGGTTAACCGCATACTAATATCTCTACAACTCTAGCGTCATCGAACCTTAAGTGTGTAGACCCTACGGGTTTGGGAGACATGTAGACATGACCGAGACATTTCTCCGGTCAATAACCAACAGCGGGATCTGGATACCCATGTTGGCTCCCACATGCTCCATGATGATCTCATCGGATGAACCACGATGTCGAGGATTCAATCAATCCCGTATACAATTCCCTTTGTCAATCGGTACGTTACTTGCCCGAGATTCGATCGTCGGTATCCCAATACCTTGTTCAATCTCGTTACCGGCAAGTGACTTTACTCGTACCGTAATGCATGATCCCGTGACCAAACACTTGGTCACATTGAGCTCATTATGATGATGCATTACCGAGTGGGCCCAGAGATACCTCTCCGTCATACGGAGTGACAAATCCCAGTCTCGATTCGTGCCAACCCAACAGACACTTTCGGAGATACCCGTAGTGCACCTTTATAGCCACCCAGTTACGTTGTGACGTTTGGTACACCCAAAGCATTCCTACGGTATCCGCGAGTTGCACAATCTCATGGTCTAAGGAAACGATACTTGACATTAGAAAAGCTCTTAGCAAACGAACTACACGATCTTGTGCTATGCTTAGGATTGGGTCTTGTCCATCACATCATTCTCCTAATGATGTGATCCCGTTATCAATGACATCCAATGTCCATGGTCAGGAAACCATAACTATCTATTGATCAACGAGCTAGTCAACTAGAGGCTTACTAGGGACATGTTGTGGTCTATGTATTCACACATGTATTACGGTTTCCAGTTAATACAATTATAGCATGAACAATAGACATTTATCATGAACAAGGAAATGCAATAATAACCATTTTATTATTGCCTCTAGGGCATATTTCCAACATTTACATCGTCCTTTTGGTTTTTCAATGTATTCTAATCTGTTTCTCATTTTTAACACTGTTTTCTATTTATTCTTATCAACTAAATGATCTCTACTCCTAATGTCTCAGTTGGTAGTCCGTTCCGGGTTTATTTTCGTCCCACCTCCCGAGTGAGGGAGAGGGGGAGAGAGTGTGAGGAAGAGGGAGGGAGAGGGTGTGTGTGAGAATTTGATGGTAAAAAAGGTCGTCAATGTCACTTAATATGTATGAGAATATTAAATGTAATATTAACATAATTGATATTGAACTTTTAAAGTTAATGTGGTCCCGTTGCAACGCACGGGCGTTCTTTTAGTAGTCTAAAGTGAAGACTCGAGATTGCATGGTACGGTCTTTTGGGGAGTTGTGGCAGTGAAGGAATTCTTGCGCTCGGCGATCCACCAGCTCCTCAAAATACGTGAAGCTGGGAAGCATCATTTCGCCAGCTCTGAAATTTCTAACCACAGCTCTGTCCGTCCACACGTCAGTTTTCAACGCACGCAGAGGGACTGGTGTGTGGGCGTTTATCAGTTTGCCCACACGCCCGTCTCCTCTCCCACACCCAAAGCTATCAGTTGCCAGGTGTTTTGCATGGTACATGTCAACTGCCCTAGTAGATCTAGGTATTGCCATCTTTGGTACGTAATTCTTCAATAAGACACCTATTACCCTTAGGAGTTTCTTTATCTTTATTAATTATCAAACTTCTAGGCATAAAATCGAAAAAAATCATTTGTAGCAAATGCTTCCTTAATGATAGCAAAAAGATTGGGATGAATACTTATAGATTTGAGATCCGCAGTTTCCTTAGAGGATTCACCTTTATTTTTAGGAACATACATAAGCTTGGCAATTTTAGTTGGAGAACTTGGAGTATTTTTTACGGAAGAGAAAGCGGTCCCCAAGTTGGTAATGATACCCTCAAGTTTATCGATTCTAGTGGAATCCTGATTTATTTTTTCATTAACTATGGGTTCCTTCTCCTTAATATTTTTCAAAGTGACTCCTACTTTAGATCCATGTTGAGTAATTTGGTTGTGGATCTTTTTATCCAAATTTTCAATTAACTCTACGGTAGCAACTTTATTTTCAATAATTTCAAGTCTTTGAATTATATGCTCCAAAGTTAACATAGTTCCATTAACCAAAAGAGGTGGTGAGCCAAACAAATCTATCATAGCATTATAAGAATCAAAAGTATGGCTACCCAAGAAATTCCCTCCGGTAATGGTATCAAGGATATATCTGTACCAAGGAATAGTGCCTACATAAAAATTGCGGAGAAGAACGGAAGTAGATTGCTTCCTGGTAGATCTATTTTGAGCATTGCAAATTCTATACCAAGCGTCTTTTAGATTTTCTCCCTCCCTTTGCTTAAAATTAAGAACTTCATTGTCGGGAGACAACGGAGAAGATAGAGGACTAGCCATAACGACAAGCAAGCGATTCAACACACGAGCAAACAAGAAGCAAGCGAAAAAGAGGAGAACGGAAAAGAGATGGCGAATAAAACGGCAAGGGTGAAGTGGGGGAGAGGAAAACAAGCGGCAAATGGCAAATAATGTAATGCGGGAGATAAGGGTTTGTGATGGGTACTTGGTATATTGACTTTTGCGTAGACTCCCCGGCAACGGCGCCAGAAATCCTTCTTGCTACCTCTTGAGCACTGCGTTGGTTTTCCCTTGAAGAGGAAAGGGTGATGCAGTAAAGTAGCGTAAGTATTTCCCTCAGTTTTTGAGAACCAAGGTATCAATCCAGTAGGAGGCCACGCACGAGTCCCTCGCACCTACACAAACAAATAAATCCTCGCAACCAACGCAATAAAGGGGTTGTCAATCCCTTCACGGTCACTTACGAGAGTGAGATTTGGTAGATATGATAAGATAATATTTTTTGTATTTTTATGATAGAGATGCAAAGTAAAATAAACGGCGCCAGAAATAGCTTGTTATTGGGAGATTAATATGATGGAAAATAGACCCGGGGGCCATAGGTTTCACTAGTGGATTCTCTCGAGAGCATAAGTATTACGGTGGGTGAACAAATTACTATTGAGCAATTGACAGAATTGAGCATAGTTATGAGAATATCTAGGTATGATAATGTATATAGGCATCACGTCCGAGACAAGTAGACCGACTCCTACCTGCATCTACTACTATTACTCCACACATCGACAACTATCCAGCATGCATCTAGAGTATTAAGTTCATAAGAACAGAGTAAAGCTTTAAGCAAGATGACATGATGTAGAGGGATAAACTCATGCAATATGATATAAACCCCATCTTGTTATCCTCGATGGCAACAATACAATACATGCCTTGCTGCCCCTACTGTCACTGGGAAAGGACACCGCAAGATTGAACCCAAAGCTAAGCACTTCTCCCATTGCAAGAAAGATCAATCTAGTAGGCCAAACCAAACTGATAATTCGAAGAGACTTGCAAAGATAACCAATCATACATAAAAGAATTCTGAGAAGATTCAAATATTGTTCATAGATAAACTTGATCATAAACCCACAATTCATCGGTCTCAACAAACACACCGCAAAACAAGATTACATCGAATAGATCTCCACAAGAGAGGGGGAGAACATTGTATTGAGATCCAAAAAGAGAGAAGAAGCCATCTAGCTAATGACTATGGACCCGAAGGTCTGAGGTAAACTACTCACACATCATCGGAGAGGCTATGGTGTTGATGTAGAAGCCCTCCATGATCGATGCCCCCTCCGGCGGAGCTCCGGAAAAGGCCCCAAGATGGGATCTCATGGGTACAAAAGGTTGCGGCGGTGGAATTAGATTTTTTGCTCCGTATCTGGTAGTTTGGGGGTACGTAGGTATATATAGGAGGAAGAAGTATGTCGGTGGAGCAACGTGGGGCCCACGAGGGTGGAGGGCGCGCCCCCCTACCTCGTGCCTTCCTGGTTGATGTCTTGACGTAGGGTCCAAGTCCTCTGGATCACGTTCGTTCCAAAAATCACGTTCCCGAAGGTTTCATTCCGTTTGGACTCCGTTTGATATTCTTTTTCTGCGAAACTCTGAAATAGGCAAAAAAACAGCAATTCCAGGCTGGGCCTCCGGTTAATAGGTTAGTCCCAAAAATAATATAAAAGTGTATAATAAAGCCCAATAATGTCCAAAACAGAATATAATATAGCATGGAACAATCAAAAATTATAGATACGTTGGAGACGTATCAACTCCCCCAAGCTTAGACCTCGCTTGTCCTCAAGCGGAAGCCGATAATGATAAATATGTCCACATGTTTAGAGGTAGAGGTGTCGATAAAATAAAATACGGACATGAGGGCATCATGATCATTCTTATAACAGCAACATATATATATTGTCATATGATTTCTTATGCTCAAGTAATGATCTATTCACAATGCAAAGTATGAATCAGAAACTTTATTGAGAATCAACAAACTATAATCTCGGTCATTGAAGCAATTGCAATTTATCATAACATCAGAAAGAGTCTATGTCAGAGCTTTTCAGCAAGACCACATACTCAACTATCATTTACTCTTTCACAATTGCTAACACTCACGCAATACTTGTGGTTACGGAATTTTAATCATACACAGAGAAAGATAGGGGCTTATAGTTTCGCCTCCCAACCTTTTACCTCAAGGGTAATGTCAACAACAATAGTTCATGCTAACTTACATCCAATTAGATATATATGTCTGGATCTTTCCAATACACTGTGCTTGCCAAAGGATAAAATATAAAAAGGAAAGGTGAAGATCACCATGACTCTTGCATAAGGGTAAAAGATAAAAGTAAAAGATAGGCCCTTCGTAGAGGGAAGCAGAGGTTGCCATGCGCTTTCAGAGTTGGATGCACAAAATCTTAATGCGAAAGAATGTCACTTTATATGGCCACTTGTGATATGGACCTTTATTATGCAGTCCGTCGCTTTTATTTCTTCCACATCACAAGATCGTATAAAGCTTATTTCCTCCACACTAATCAATCATACATATTTAGAGAGCAATTTTTATTGCTTGCACCGATGACAACTTACTTGAAGGATCTTACTCAATCCATAGGTAGATATGGTGGACTCTCATGGCAAAACTGGGTTTAAGGGTTTTTTGGAAGCGCAAGTAGTATCTCTACTTGGTGCAAAGAATTTGGCTAGCATGAGGGGGAAAGGCAAGCTCAACATGTTGGATGATCCACAACAATATACTTTATTTCAGATATAAGAAAACATAACCCATTACGTTGTCTTCCTTGTCCAGCATCAACTATTTAGCATGTCATATTTTAATGAGTGCTCACAATAATAAAAGATGTCCAAGATAGTATATTTATATGTGAAACCTCTCTTTCTTTATTACTTCCTATTAATTGCAACGATGACCAAAACCATGTTTGTCAACTCTCAACAACTTTTAATCATCATACTCTTTCTATGTGAAGTCATTACTATCCATAAGATCAATATTATCTCTTTTTATTTCTTTTTATTCTTTCTTTTTCTTTTTCTTCACTCAAGATCATAGCAAAATAATCAAGCCCTTGACTCAACACTAATCTTTATTATATAACTCACAGACTCGATTACATAAAGGGATCATAAAGCAAAACTCAAAACTAGATCATACCAAAAACTTTATTCTACTAGATCAAGATATTACTAAAAGGATCGAACTAAGAAAAACGGTAAAGATAGGAGATGTGGTGGTGATACGATACCGGGGCACCTCCCCCAAGCTTGGCAGTTGCCAAGGGGAGTGCCCATACCCATGTGATTATGTCTCGTTCTTCGGAGGTGATGGTGTGATATTCTTGGCGATGATACTCCTCAGGATACGATTCTCTTCCTCGAGCTTATTGAGTTGCTGCTTGAGATCCATTATCTCCTTATGGAGCTTACCCGTGACGGTTAAAGCTCCATGCACCCATGGATGTTGCATAGCTGCGGGGGAACAAGTAACACTCTTTTTCATACTCTCGTAAGAAAGAAATATAACATTGGAAGGAATAACTGAGTTTGGAATAGCCGAGCTCTGTAGTTCCCCCATCGTGAATCCAGCTCGGAAGCGAGAAGTGACTTATTGATCCTCCTCCATGGCATCTATCCTCTTCAAATCAGCCTCCATCTCTTCCTCCGTTGCTGGCCCAAAGTGGTCAGCATCGCTGTTTGTCCTTGGTCTCGATGCCGGATGAGACACCCGTCTCTCCCCGACTGACTCTTGAGAAGACATCTTGTTCTAATCTGCAGTAGCAACAGCTCAAAACACAAACAGAGGATAATTACGTGATACAGGAGTCAAAACCTCCGAGAGATTATATAATGAATTTTTACCGACCAAAATATGTATCGTGCAAGAAAATGGAGTCCGGAGAGCGCACGAGGTGCCCACGAGGCAGGGGGCACGCCCAGGGGGTAGGGTGCGCCCTCCACCCTCGTGGAGCCCTCGTGTCCTTCCCGGACTGCTTCTTATTTTTCTATTTTTCTAAATATTCCAAAACAGAGAAAAATTGCCATTAGAACTGTTTTGGAGTCAGTTTACTTACCGTATCACATACCTATTCCTTTTCGGAGTCTGAAACGTTCCGGAAAGTGTCCCTTATGTATTCCTCCGGGGTTACGGTTTCAATAACATTGGTTTCAACATTTATAGGATTACCTGAGATATAATGTTTGATTCTTTGACCGTTCACCACCTTTGGATTTGTGCCTTCTAAGTTGTTGATTTTTATGGTACCGGAACGATAGACCTCCTCGATAACGTAAGGACCTTCCCATTTAGAGAGAAGTTTCCCTGCAAAAATTCTTAAACGAGAGTTGTATAGCAATACGTAATCACCTACATTAAACTCACGCTTTTGTATTCTTTTGTCATGCCATCTTTTAACTTTTTCTTGAAACAATTTGGCATTCTCATAGGCTTGGGTTCTCCATTCATCAAGTGAGCTAATGTCAAATAACCTCTTCTCACCGGCAAGTTTGAAATCATAGTTGAGCTCTTTAATAGCCTAATATGCCTTATGTTCTAGTTCGACAGGTAAGTGACATGCTTTTCCATAAACCATTTTATACGGAGACATGCCCATAGGATTTTTATATGCAGTTCTATAGGCCCATA
This sequence comes from Triticum aestivum, assembly GCF_018294505.1. Taxonomy (NCBI): domain Eukaryota; kingdom Viridiplantae; phylum Streptophyta; class Magnoliopsida; order Poales; family Poaceae; genus Triticum; species Triticum aestivum. Next base: position 37,348,966 of record NC_057799.1, on the reverse strand, counting down.
ATGCATCATCCAGTTTCTTGGACCAATTCTTTCTAGATCTATTAACAGTTTTTTGCAAAATTAATTTGAGCTCTCTATTACTCAATTCTACTTGACCACTAGACTGTGGGTGATAAGGAGATGCAATTATATGATTAACATCATACTTAGCAAGCATTTTACGGAAAGGACCATGAATAAAATGTGAATCACCATCAGTCATTAAATATCTAGGGACTCCAAACCTCGGAAAAATAACTTCTTTAAGCATCTTAATAGAGGTGTTATGATCAGCACTACTAGTTGGAATAGCTTCTACCCACTTAGTAACGTAATCAACAGCAACTAAAATATGTGTATATCCATTAGAGGCTGGAAACGGTCCCATATAATCAAAGCCCCAAACATCAAATGGTTCAATAACAAGTGGATAATTCATAGGCATTTCTTGACGTCTACTAATATTACCAATTCTTTGACATTCATCACAAGATAAGACAAACTTACGGGCATCCTTAAAGAGAGTAGGCCAATAAAAACCGGATTGCAATACCTTATGTGTAGTTCTATCTCCAGCATGGTGTCCTCCATAAGCCTCGGAGTGACACTTGCGTAGGATCTGTTCATGTTCATGCTCAGGTACACAACGCCTAATAACACCATCTACTCCTTCTTTATAAAGATGTGGGTCATCCCAAAAGTAATGTCTCAAATCATAGAATAACTTTTTCTTTTGCTGGTATGTGAAACTAGGTGGTATGAACTTAGCAACAATGTAATTAGCATAATCAGCATACCATGGAGCAGTATGAGAAGCTTTATGACATTTAATTGTTCATCAGGAAAGCTATCATCAATAGGTAGTGGGTCATCAAGAACATTTTCTAACCTAGACAAGTTATCTGCAACGGGGTTCTCAGCTCCTTTTTTATCAATAATATGCAAATCAAATTCTTGCAGCAAGAGAACCCATCTAATAAGTCTAGGTTTAGCATCTTTCTTTTCCATGAGGTATTTAATAGCAGCATGATCCGTGTGAATAGTTACTTTAGAATCAACAATATAAGGTCTGAACTTATCACAAGCAAATACAACTGCTAAATTTTTTTTAGTAGTGGCATAATTTCTCTGAGCATTGTCTAGAGTTTTACTAGCATACTGAATAACATTTAATTTCTTATCAACTCTTTGCCCTAAACAGCACCTACAGCATAATCACTAGCATCACACATAATTTCAAAAGGTAAATTCCAATCAGGTGGCTGAACAATAGGTGCAGAAATTAATGCTTTCTTAAGTATTTCAAATGCTTCTACACAATCATCATCAAAGACAAATGGTATATCTTTTTGTAATAGATTAGTCAGAGGCCGAGAAATTTTTGAGAAGTCCTCAATGAACCTCCTATAAAATCCAGCGTGACCAAGGAAACTCCTTATACCTTTGATGTCCTTGGGACATGGCATCTTTTCAATAGCATCAACTTTAGCTTTATCAACTTCAATACCTCTTTTAGGAATTTTATGCCCCAAGACAATGCCTTCATTAACCATAAAGTGGCACTTCTCCCAATTCAAGACAAGATTAGTTTCTTCACATCTCTGCAAAACTCGATCAAGGTTGCTCAAGCAATCATCAAAAGAGGATCCATAAACGGAGAAATCGTCCATGAAAACCTCACAAATCTTTTCACAAAAATCAGAGAATATAGCCAGCATGCATCTTTGAAAGGTAGCAGGTGCATTACATAAACCAAAAGGCATACGTCTATAAGCAAAAGTATCGAAAGGGCAAGTAAAAGTGGTATTTGCTTGATCATCAGCTGACACAGGTATTTGAGAGAAACCAGAATAACCATCTAGAAAGCAAAAAATGTGTATGTTTGGATAATCTTTCTAGCATTTGATAAATAAAAGGTAAGGGGTAATGATCTTTTTTAGTAGCCTTATTTAATTTGAGGAAATCAATTACCATCCTATAACCTGTAATAATTCTTGCGGAATCAATTCATCTTTATCATTAGGAACGACAGTAAGACCTCCCTTCTTAGGGACACAATGGACAGGACTTACCCACTGACTATCAGCAACGGGATAGATTATACCTGCCTCAAGGAGCTTTAGGATTTCCTTTCTTACCACTTCTTTCATCTTAGGATTCAGCAGTCGTTGGTGATCAATAACTGGTTTGGCATCTTTCTCCAAATTTATTTTGTGTTGGCATAGAGTGGGACTAATGCCCTTCAGATCATCAAGAGTATATCCAATAGCAGCACGGTGCTTCTTCAGAGTTTTCAATAATCTTTCTTCCTCCTTCTCTGAAAGGTTAGCACTAACAATAATAGGATATATCTTCTTTTCATCAAGATAAGCATATTTAAGAGTATCTGGCAATGGTTTAAGCTCAAACACGGGATCACCCTTAGGTGGAGGAGGATCCCCTAGGATTTCAACAGGCAAGTTGTGTTTCAGAATAGGTCCTTGTTTAAAGAACACTTCATCTATTTCCCTTCTTTCATTCATAAACATATCATTTTCATGGTCTAGCAAATATTGTTCTAAAGGATCACTGGGAGGTACGGCAATAGAAGCAAGACCAATAATTTCATCCTTACTAGGTAATTCCTCTTCACGATGTTGTCTACGAAATTTAGAAAAATTAAACTCATGAGTCATATCACCTAGACCAATAGTAACAACATCCTTTTCGCAATCTATCTTAGCATTAACAGTGTTTAAGAAGGGACTACCAAATATAATGGGACAAAAGCTATCTTGTGGGGAACCAAGAACAAGAAAATCAGCAGGATATTTAGTTTTCCCACACAAGACTTCAACATCTCTAACAATTCCCATGGGTGAAATAGTATCTCTATTGGCAAGTTTAATTGTGACATCAATATCTTCTAACTCAGTAGGTGCAATATCATGCATAATTTCTTTGTATAAGTCAATAGGTATTGCACTAGCACCCATATCACATAAGCCATGATAACAATGATCTCCTATTTTAACAAAAATAACAGGCATGCCTACCACAGGTCTATGTTTATCTTTAGCACAAGGTTTAGCAATTCTAGCAGTTTCATCACAGAAATAAATAACATGCCCATCAATATTATCAGCCAAGAGATCTTTAACAATAGCAATATTAGGTTCAACTTTAACTTGCTCAGGAGGTGTATAAGTTCTAACATTGCTTTTATGAACCACAGTTGAAGCTTTAGCATGATCCTTTATTCTAACAGGGAAAGGTGGTTTCTCAACATAAGAAGTAGGAACAATAGGATCATTATAAGTGATAGTATTTTCTTCAACTTTAATAGGTGCAACTACTTTTACTTCTATGGGAGGATGATATTTAAACCACTTCTCCTTAGGGAGATCAATCTGAGCAGCAAAAGATTCACAGAAAGAAGCTACTATCTCAGAGTCAAGTCCATATTTAGTGCTAAATTTACGAAAAACATCGGTATCCATAAATGATTTAACACAATCAAACTTAGGTGTCATACCTAACTCCTTACCTTCGTCGAGGTCCCAATCTTCAGAGTTGCGTTTAATTCTTTCCAATAAATCCAATTTGAATTCAATAGTCTTCATCATAAAAGAGCCAACACAAGAAGTATCGAGCATGGTGCGATTGTTATCAGAAAGCCGAGCATAAATTTTTTGAATAATCATCTCTCTTGAGAGCTCATGATGTGGGCATTAATATAGCATTGACTTAAGCCTCCCCCAAGCTTGAGAGATGCTTTCTCCTCCGCGAGGCCAAAAATTATATATATAATTACGATCACGATGAACAAGATGCATAGGATAAAACTTCTGATGAAATTCCAATTTCAATCGTTTGTAGTTCCATGATCCCATATCATCACATAGCCTATACCATGTCAATGCATCTCCCTTCAAAGATAAAGGGAAGACCTTCTTCTTGATATCATCATCGGGCATACCTGCAAGCTTAAATAATCCACAAACTTCATCCACATATATTAGGTGCTCATCAGGATGTAATGTTCCATCTCCTGCAAAAGGATTAGCTAGCAGTTTTTCTATCATACCGAAGGAATTTCAAAGTAGACATTTTCATTTTCAGTAGGTTCAGTAGGTTGAGGAGCAACTCTTTGCTCTACTGGTCGGGGTGAAGATACCCCGAACAAGCCCCTCAGAGGATTACTTTACATAGTAACAAGTGACAATAAATTTCAGCACACTATATAAATTTTTCCTTACCAAATTCCACCTACCAAAGGCGCTTCACTCCCCGGCAACGGCGCCAGAAAAGAGTCTTGATGACCCACAAGTATAGGGGATCTATCATAGTCCTTTCGATAAGTAAGAGTGTCGAACCCAACGAGGAGCAGAAGGAAATGATAAGCGGTTTTCAGCAAGGTATTCTCTGCAAGCACTGAAATTATAGGTAACAGATAGTTTTGTGATAAGATAATTTGTAACGAGCAGCAAGTAACAAAAGTAAATAAAGTGCAGCAAGGTGGCCCAATACTTTTTGTAGCAAAGGACAAGCCTGAACAAACTCTTATATAAAGAAAAGCGCTCCCGAGGACACATGGGAATTATCGTCAAGCTAGTTTTCATCACGTTCATATGATTCGCGTTCGGTACTTTGATAATTTGATATGTGGGTGGACCGGTGCTTGGGTGCTGTCCTTACTTGGACAAGCATCCCACTTATGATTAACTCCTATTGCAAGCATCCGCAACTACAAAAGAAGTATTAAGGTAAACCTAACCATAGCATGAAACATATGGATCCAAATCAGCCCCTTACGAAGCAACGCATAAACTAGGGTTTAAGCTTCTGTCACTCTAGCAACCCATCATCTACTTATTACTTCCCAATGCCTTCCTCTAGGCCCAAATAATGGTGAAGTGTCATGTAGTCGACGTTCACATAACACCACTAGAGGAGAGACAACATACATCTCATCAAAATATCGAACGAATACCAAATTCACATGACTACTAATAGCAAGACTTCTCCCATGTCCTCAGGAACAAACGTAACTACTCACAAAGCATATTCATGTTCATAATCAGAGGAGTATTAATATGCATATAGGATCTGAACATATGATCTTCCACCAAATAAACCAACTAGCATCAACTACAAGGAGTAATCAACACTACTAGCAACCTACAGGTACCAATCCCAGACTTAGAGACAAGAATTGGATACAAGAGATGAACTAGGGTTTGAGAGGAGATGGTGCTGGTGAAGATGTTGATGGAGATTGGCCCCCTCCCGATGAGAGGAGCGTTGGTGATGATGATGGCGATGATTTCCCCCTCCCGGAGGGAAGTGTCCCCGGCAGAACAGCTCCGCCGGAGCCCTAGATTGGTTCCGCCAAGGTTCCGCCTCGTGGCGGCGGAGTCTCGTCCCGAAAGCTTGCTTATGATTTTTCTTCGGACGAAATACTTCATATAGCAGAAGATGGGCACCGGAGGGCCAACAGGGGGCCCACGAGGCAGGGGGCGCGCCCAGGGGGTAGGGCGCGCCCCCCACCCTCGTGGCCAGGGTGTGGGCCCCCTCTGGTATTACTTCCGCTCAGTATTTTTCATTATTTCCAAAAACAACTTCCGTGGAGTTTCAGGACTTTTGGAGTTGTGCAGAATAGGTCTCTAATATTTGCTCCTTTTCCAACCCAGAATTCCAGCTGCCGACATTCTCCATCCTTATGTAAACCTTGTAAAATAAGAGAGAATAGGCATAAGTATTGTGACATAATGTGTAATAACAGCCCATAATGCAATAAATATGGATATAAAAGCATGATGCAAAATGGACGTATCAAGGAGGAGCAGAGGAAGCAGGAAGCAGAACGCCTTCAAGGCCTAGAATCAGCGCACGTGGACTTGGCACTCAAATTCCAGCGGCAGCAGCAGCAGATCGACTCACTTAGCTAGGAAAGGGGGTCTCAGCAGCGGCAGCAGCTAGCGGATGATCCAGCATTGGACAGCACCGTCCCATCCATGCCGAGAAGCAGCGTTGGTTCCGCCCCGGGCGACGCACTGCTGGATAGATACCCTGTGGATGACATCATGGAGAACACTAACTGTGAGCTACACTTCAAAATGAAGAACATATCCATGAAGGTGGCGGACGCCGTTGCTTTTACAAATCCCCCCGAAGCAACCTTCCATTGCAACCCGATTCCAGCGGGCTATGCTCGTGTCTTGGTTGATGAGGTGGTGGACCAATATTCGAGGCTAGAGCTTGACATTCCTGGAGGTGACGAGGAGCACACACTGGGAGAGGCCAAACATCGTATCATCCTATGGAGAAAGAATTGCATCATCTTTCGAAGGCCACCGACACCGCGTCAGCCGACTCCTCCTCGAAGTCCGCCACCGAGTCAGCAGACTCCCGCTCCTCCAAGTCCACGAACGCGTCAGGCCACTCCTCCTCCTCCAAGTCCGGCAAAGCGTCAGGCCACTCCTCCTGCTTCAAGTCCGGCACAACGTCAGCAGACTCCTCCTCGAAGTCCGCCACCGCGTCAGCAGACTCCCGCTCCTCCAAGTCCACCAACGCGTCAGGCCACTCCTCCTCCTCCAAGTCCAGCACAGCGTCAGGCCACTCCTCCTACTCCAACTCAGCGACGTCAGCCGTCTCCGCCGCCTCAGCAATCGCAGAAGAGAGCCGCCGCAGCTATGGTGTGTAGCGGTACGAGTTGAGGTAGTACAGGAGGTACAGGCGGAGGCAAGCGATATAAACATGGTCCAAGCCTCGCTTCTCTTCCTCAGTGGCCTTACGACATGACCGAGGAGCAAAACGCAGCCATAGTGCAGGCCCAAGTGGATGCCCATTTTGGACCGAAACCGGCACCGCCGCCAAGGGAGAAAGTGCCTGAGCAAAAGATTGACCACTTCATTCGTATGGCTAGACCACCAGCTCCCAAGCCTGTTGACTCAGACTAGGAGCACCAAATCAGGAAGGCACATCGAGCACGACTACAGAAGGAAGCGAGCTCGAGCTCGAGCCAACAAGCAGCTGGCAAAAAATGCGGTAAAACCGTTCCCCAGCTGGGAGAACAGGCGGCGCAATCGATCCCCCCGCTTTTTGTGCCAACAACACATGAGAGTACGCGTGCCCTATATTATTGTGGGCAAACCGTTCCCCAGCTGGACAATCTGGTAGTAATCGAGGAGCATATAAGCCAGGCTAAAATGCTCGGTATCAGTGTTGGACTACTCCTCGAGATCGAGCCCATGCCTCCGCTTAGAGAGGAGGAAATAAAACGAAAATATGTCCGCGGCCAACCTTTGGTCGAGCCCGAGGAGGTCAAGAACCTCCCAACGAGAATGTATGAATTGCATGAGTGGTACATGAACATTACCAACAGTTCCAATCGAGAGTCCCTCATGGTGAAAGTCAAGGAAGAGCATAACTTCCGTAAGCTAGCTCTGTCCGTTGAGTATTCAGAACTATTTCAGTTATTCATTCAAGATGCACTCGACAAATCTCTCGTCAGTTGCTATTGTCTGTAAGTGATTTCTTTCTGTAATTTTAGTCTCAAGCTAGTTTTAGTGCTCATTGATCGATCATTACCTGTAATAATCCTCACTATATTCTTTTCTGTGGTATTATGCAGGATGAAGATGTATGAAATGAAAAAGCTGGACGCTATGGCATTGGGTTCATTGACCTAAATACCATTAATGAATACACATGGAAATTGGAATGGTATAAACAAGATGTAGAGAATAAAATGCTAGAGTTCTTGAAGCGCCTCAATACCAATGAAGATATACTACTTCCTTATAGCTTCCTGTGAGTCACACTGTCTTTAGGGTAGTTGATTAGTGTTATGACATGCCCGCTTAATTAAGACATGCAAACGTGTGCGCATGCAGTTACCACTGGATCTTGTTAGACATTAAAGTTGAAGAAGGAAAAGTTGAAGTACTGGACTCACTACTTAAAAAAGAAAGTGACTACACCATCTTGAAGGGGATAGTCGGCAGGTAATTTCAATCATTATTAACTATATCTCGGCCTATTTAGTTCGTCATTTCCTGATATCAACTATTTAATAACCCCTTTATTAATTTTCTTTGCCGGCGGGCAGGGCTTGGGCAAAGTTCATCAAGGTGACTCCAGGCAAATGGCGAGAAAAGCTGTTTTGGTATCGACCCAAGGTAAGTAATTAAGTAGTACTAGCTAGCTACCATCTCTTTAATTCTTGTTTCAATACCATTAATTAATTATCATGCTTGATTAATTATTATATGATTAAATTCCATTCTCGTAAAGGCCCTGAAGCAGGCGTCGGGGACTGATCTGTGTGCATATTATGTTTGCGAGAACATTCGCACGATGGCGTCCGAAAGGAGCAAATCTGATAGACAGCAATGTGTACGTTTGCCAGAACACTATTCACAATTTTTACATCATGCATTATCGATATCTAGTCACACAACTAATACACATGCATATTGATCTCCTTCTTAACAATTCAAAGATGTGCGGGAGCAGCTCCTACCAACGGAGCGCATACTAGCACTTCAAAAAGAAATAGCGGGATTTTTGCTCGACTAGGCCATAGATCCCAAAGGAGAATACTATTACCCGCTCAGTGGCGGAGCTTCAAAAAAAAAGTTGGGCGGGCCAAGCTAATGAAGAGCACAATTTTTTTAGGCATTAGTGACTACTTGTTTTCATTGAATTTTCATCTTATGTGTAAACAAGCAAGTGACAACCCGCTGATTCACCAAGAAAAGTTATATCTTTATCTTCTGTTTCCACATATAAATCGATAATGAAAATGCATTAATTATGCTCAGTTGAATCAATGGATAACAGAAACCCACTGCTCGGAATATATTTAGAAATTACCCAGCGACATGATGGTCAGAACGTGAACATCCAGCTCTACTCAGCGTCGGCAGCACCCCGCAGTCCTGATTGCAGAGGTCAGCGGAGGCTGGAGTCGAAGGCTTCTAGGCGGCACTGCCGCAGGAACCGGACGGCAGGACTGGCCGGTGCGGAGGCCGGAGCCTGGAGGGGGGGGGGGGGGGGGGGTGCAGCAGGCAGCATGCATTTATCAGCAAGGAGGTTGTCTGAACTGCGCGCGGAAGGGTGATAGAGGCACGAGATCAGCGATCGCGTGAGGTGCGTGCGGTGGAGCAGTCCCGGCCGGCTGGCGGCCGCTGCTCGTGCTGTGTGCGCTCCTGCCGTCGGCCCGTCGTTGGATCGATCCATTGATTGTACGTGAAAAAGAGCATACTAATTTTTAGATAGTATGTACCATATTTTGAGTATGTACCATACTAACTTCTTATTAAACCACCATTGATTGTACCATACATACTAATTTTTAGATAGTATGTACCATATTTTGAGTATGCTCTTTTTTATGTACAAATATGTACGAATTTCATAAATATAACAAAAACTATGGACTTATATGCAATTTTTTCATGTAACTTGCTTTAAAATATCTTAGATATAGTTTATGAACATATTTAAAATAATAAAATAGTATATATATAGTATCATATGGTAGTATATAAGATATGTGGGGTAACTACCACTGGGTGGTAGAATGGATTTACCACGCATCCCGCCCAGCCAACCAACCCACGCGCGCATCCACTTACTTTGATCGTAATACTTCCACTTTTGTAGTAAGCTCTTTACTATGTACTACTGCTAATAGAAGTGATCGTAAATCACATGCAAAAAATAGTAAACTAGTGGTGGTCTGGTAATCAACGAGTGGGAATTATTATGTGCCTTATTTCTTGATCGTATAATTTTTTCCCAGAATTTTACTAGTGTGATTCATGCGTAATTACGACAGAGTCCTGCACTTGCTCTAACCCAACTAGTACATAGTACATGGTAATTTGGAAAAGGCATCTAGTAATTAGAGGGTGTAGTTGTATGAATTCAAAATTACCTAGTAGTAACACTAGTAGCCAGTAACCATCTTAATCGTGTTACTATGTTTAATAAGAAGTTTACTAGCAGAACTAGATGGTCCATGGAAGTCTTCATCCACTCAGTAACCATTCTAATATTATTACTATGTTTACTAGTAGAATTAGGGGAGGCAGACCATATGTGCACGATGATGGTAACCATTTTAATTTCGTTACTATTTTTACCAGCAATTTTACTACCAAGTGGATGGAGAATTAGGTGAGGCGGGGCTCAAGTACATGCCATGGTAACCAATTTAATGCTATTACTATTTTCGCGTTAATTTTTACTAGCAAGTCGAGGGATGGATAGAGCGGCACGCAACTAAAACATGGTAATGGTTACTATATGCTTACGCCGGCCGGAGCGATCAATCTATTGTAATTGGTTAAGAAACATAGTAATGAACACATGTCTATTAAGAAAATGGATTATGTAAAAATATTAAATGAAAAACATATGTAGTAATCAAAATAATCTTGTGACTTTGATTTCCATACTTAAAAAATCAATTTAGATTTTTAGTTTAAATGCTAAAACAGTAATGGCTTATACCAGATGGATCGTAATGCAGTAATTGGCACATAGGTAGTAGTAACACAGTTACCAGCAGTACAATTTCCATTAAAATAGAAAAAAATCACACCAACAATTGTGACGCCAACATGATACTAGTATATGGTAATCAAATTTTGAATATTTGGTAAACCCCAACTCATGAAAACTTATAAACCAATTACTACAGGGCCCTAGCGTATGCTAATTATTTTCAAGAATTGACTAAACTGTACATTACCGTGACTAAACTGTACATTACCATGTCATCACTTTATTTTACGATCACATGATTGGATGAATAGTGCAAGTTTCCTTACCATATATGTGAATATTTGTTACCATGGTTCATTAGTGGTTCGTAGTGTGTCCTGCAAGTTGTCTGGTAAAATCGTTACCATGTATACTGGTTTGTTTACTGTCATTAGTGGGAAGTGCTGCGGGACGAAGATGAGGTGCCTGGCTGTAGTAACAGAAATTAATTCCATTACTATTTTTCCTACTGTGTTTTACTATGATTTGCACAAAGTCCCAATGAGCCGAGCGGCGCGCAGAGCGGGGCAACCAGCGACTCGGGCGTACGATTAGCAGTTCTGCGCGCTCGCTTAGTTTAGTGCCACCGTATATATATATGATCGGTTCTACGAGAAATTCTATTTATATATATGCATAACGTGTACAATATATAGTATCGTAAAATACCAGCAAACAAAAAAGAATTAAATAGAAAACACAAAATTAAAAAAAAATTAAAAATAAAACCAAAACACCCCAAATATTTTAGTGCCGGTTGGTGTTACCAACCGGTACTAAAGGGCTCCCCGACCCCGGCGCTGGCTCGTGCCACGTGGTGGCCCTTTAGCGGCGGTTCGTGCAGAACCGGTACTAAAGGGGGAGACCTTTAGTCCCCACCCTTTAGTGCCGGTTGCAGAACCGGCACTAAAGGCCCTTACGAACCGGTAATACAGCCCGGTTCTGCACGTGAATATTTCTTATTCAAAATGTTGTGTTCAGTTTCGTTGTTGCATTAGGGATGTGCACTTGAATGACGGCATGGTTGTGCAGAAAGATGTTAGTGGCAACTGCTCATTAGCAATGTCGTAGAGTTATACCTATCCACAAACTAATTGTTAATCTGGACGGGTTTTGGAAACCTCTTAGTCAGGTTAACACCTCATGGATCATTTTTGGCCATCCTTAGCTTCATTCAGCAGAATGATTAACTAATAAACAACCCTTATTACATAGCGCATCAATAGATAGGTGTAGGACAAAGAGAATGATAGAAGAAATTCAGAAAAGCATACGACATCCTTTTGTATTGCTACATGTGCTTTTCCATCTTTTTGTATTCACCCATGCAGTCAATTTTGCTTCTTCTGTCTCAACCCTTCGAGCCGCGAGTACAAGCTTGAACTATTCACAACACACGATAAAAAGTATTGCAACTTTAATAGCTAGTAAACTTATTGGATTATTTACCTAGATAAGAATCAACTCCAATATTATTGAGCAGCAACATATCCGATTTCGCATATCTGGGCATGGACAACACCAACGTCGATTTGAAGTTTTTTTTGAAAGTGATCTTGGAATCTCATATGAATTTGTCTCGTCTCCCAAGGATCAACCTCCCATAAAGAATCCCTCCCCTGTGACGGAATGATAAGTTCACCCGTGAGTAGTAAACTCAAGTAAAATATGTTTTCCAATACTTGTGCACAAAGGAATTTCTTACCATTCTGTTAAATTCAAATATGCTAGAAAGTATCCAAGTTGCTCAAAAATGTCCACAATCAAGCTAATTTGCTATTTGATCAGATAGGAGACTAAATAAGAGTGTGTGCAAACGAAATTACATCACCATGTGTTGCCTTTTATCTGACTTCACACCTGAAGGCCACTTATTTGTGCGTAACCCGTTCTATTAAAGGGTGAATTTGATTAGTAAAATTGGATTCCAAATAAAAAGTTTAGTAATTCGAACAGGCTAAGCAAATCAATACATATGAAGAGCGAAAACATTTTCAGAAGGTGTAAACAGTTTTAAAAAACATGAACATTTTTTGAAAACATATATTTTTTTCAAATTTTGAACATTTTTTGAAACAAGAGCTTTTAATAAATTTGCGAACCTTTTCTTGGAGAACACAAACATTTCTTGACTTTTTTTCCAAAAAAAATCGGAATCACAATTTTCTTTAATTTTAAACTAATATTTGAAATTCCTGAACATTTCTTGAAAAAGCAAAAGAAAAAGGAAAATAAAAAATAATACAAAAGACAACTAGTTACAAGTCGGACACGATCTAGTACATAACCCACACGTATACATCTAGAAAACTGATACATCTATTACACGGAAACTGAACCGACTCAATAAAATTTCCTACTTCAGCATCAACACATGTAGGTATGTTTGGATTATTCCAATATACGCGCGAGAAGAAGCGGTTCCAGGAAAAAACACTCCAGTGACGTCCTCAAATTGTTAGACTACGGTTGACCATCACCAGGCAAAGTTTCTACTCCTTTGTTGCTCCAAAACATCTAATTTTCCTTTCCTTTTGTTGGACCAATTAAGTTCGGAATCAATGAGTCCCGAACGTTCCATGTTTTGCCATCTTGCCCCGAACGTGCTAGTTGTCATTGGATCGAAATGCACGCATCTTACAGTTCTGTCTGGCCACGTCATCCCAGTGCTCGTTCGTGACAAGGGAGAAGCCGCCCGAACGCTCTTCTCCGCCCACCCTGCACCACTAGTCTACCACACCCATTCCCCATCTCACCAGCAAGCACAAGAAGGAGCCTGGGCAGGGGGCTCGATCCAATGCGACCCCGCCACATCTCCCGCGCCTTCGGCGACCGCCGAGCGCCGCCAGGTTCATTCACAGCTACCCCGTGCCGTTCCTCTTTGTATCGTTCTGCTCACCGCCCCCTCTCATCCCTCTTCTCCCTTGCTGTGCAGAATGACGTCGCCGCCTTCCATCGCCGGGAACGCCCGCCTTCGGCAATCCATCCTCCGAATCCGTTCATCCCCACCCTGATCTACAGGCCCCATCGCAGGCGGGGGCAGTGTGTCGATGCGGCCTCCACTCGGGCGCTCCTCGTCGCCGACGAGCACCAGGATGCTGCTCTCCGGGGTCCACAACAACCGTCAAGGTGTGGTCGTGGGCGGAGTCGAGCGTGCTTGCTAGCCCGTGCTACCACGGCAGTCATCAAGGCCTCCTCCCCACTACTGGGAAAGGGCTTATAGGTGAACTCTAATAAGTGGCGTGTTCCACTTGTTACCCGCCATAACTGTTTTTGAAAAGAAGTAGTGGCGGGCCGAGTTAAGTGCTCACCACAGGAAAATCCTCAGGGGGACTTCCTTGCTTAATTCAGCAGTGACGAGACGTCTCTAGTGCTCGCCACAAGTGTACGACATTGCAGTGGCGTGCGGTGCCTGGAAACCTCCACTATTATCATGGTCGGGTGCTCAGTTTGATGCACAATGTTAGAAATCTCAGCATGCTTGGTTATGCACAAAAAAGTTAAAAGAATACAAAACATCCCACCATGACTTTTTTGATGACATTGGTTTTAGTTAAACGGTGCAGAAAGGGCTTCCAAACGAAGGCCACACTCGATGGTAACATCACTGTAACATTCAGGGTCTCATTCAGAGTAAGCTTCCTCATTCTCGTCATTATGTCTATCATCATCATTCGATTTGTCCTCATCTTCATGGCTGCCCTCGTCATCTTGCTCATCCTCGTCATTTTGGTTGTCATCGTCATTCGATTTGTCCTCATCTTCACGGCTGCCCTCGTCATCTTGGCTGTCTTCATCATCCTGGTGGTCATGGCTATCATCACGATCCTGGTCATCGTCATCGTTGCAAAAATACATTGTCCTAAACCTGTTCACCTCTCCATTCAGGGAAAAGGATATCTACTCTCCTTCGATGAAATTATTCTGTGCAATGTACTGCTTCCATCCATTAGAATATATGATGGTTCAGTCCTTCCATTTACGCACATCTAGTTCGAATGTGCACCCCATATCATCGTCAAAGTACATAACGTTACCGCATAAATTGTTGAAGTCAACCCTTATGTTGCATGGGATACACTATGCAGCACGTCATCATTAACAATAAAGTCAGTACAATAATTATACAAATGGTTTGAATAGAATACTAGTTGAGGTTAAAGAATGTTACCACTTTTTTGAAATCCCTTCGTCAAGAAGAGTCTAAAATCTACTGCAGTATCAACATTGTCCATACATGGACATTTGCAGATATGGTAGATGGGATGCCTAATGATTCCTAATAATAATTATGAAGCACTTATTAATTGTAATTCTGAGAGGAGGCAGTGACTAAGAAGGGTTTGATAAAATTTGGCATGACCTTTGTTGAATATTGAACATATTTTGAGTACCACAAATTTGATGGAACGGAAGTTAATCAACGCTTCATCAAGACGTTGGCACTCATTTTCATAACCCATGCACTTGTCATATGTAAATTCGGCATGAACTTTGCTAACTATTGAACATATTTTGAGTACTAGAAGTTTGATGAAACAGAAGTTAATCAACATTTCATCAAAACATTGGCACTCATTTTCAAAACCCATGCACTTGTCATATGTAAATTCGGCATGAAGTTTGTTGACTATTGAACATATTTTGAGTACCAGAAATTTGATGAAACAGAAGTTAATCAATGTTTCATCAAAACATTGGCACTCAATTTGAAAACACATGCACTTGTCATATGTAAATTCGGAATTAACTTTGCTTACAAAGCTAAACAATATTGTCATAGCAATTGAAATTCGACATTAATTTTTCTTACAAAGTTGACGTATGGAGCAACAGAAATTTGACAAAACGGAAATGAATCAACGTTTCGCAAACTCTTTTTCACTCTTTTTCAAATACTTGTCAACAAAATGAAGCCCATGCACTTCTCATATGTAAGAAAATTTAAACAGCATTGCCACTTGTCATATTTAGCAATTATTTGGTACTGAAAATTCTTATATGTTATACAACTTGTTAATCTACAAATTCATAAGATGCAAATTCTATACCCTAGAGCGTAATTTAGTCACGGAGATTGATTATACCGTTGGCCGCTTTTCCAGCCGCTGACGTGATGGCGGTCGAGGGCGGCGGTCGAACGTGGCGGTCGAGGCGGCGGTCGAGGTGGAGGACGGCAGTAGCGGTCGAGGCGGAAGATGGGGGCTACGCGCAATTGAGGTGGAGAACGACGCTCACGGCGTCAGACGCGTGGAAGGCGTTGCCAGCTAGTTGGAGGGACTACGGCAGCGGTCCAGTCGCAGGACGGCGAGGAAGAGAAGGAGGGAGAGGAAATGGCAGAGAGAAAGACGAAATGGTGGAAATGAAAGTTGCTATCAACGGTTGTTGGGCGGGCACACAAGGAGAGCAGTGAAGGGAGAGCACGTGCACCCGCCATAACAAACTTTTCCAAAATTTGAATTAGTTGGCGTGCTTGCCAAAATATAGTTGTGGCAGGTGCCTAGAAATGTCCGCCAATGCTTCCCTACCAACCAGTGGCCGGTACTTGGTCGGCGCTCGCCACTACATTTTCCATCCAGGGGGGGCATATTTGGTAGGGCCTAGCTGTGGCGGTTGTGACCGGCGACCACCATAGACATGCCCGTAACTGTGACGGGCATGTCCTGTTACCCGCCACTACCCTTTTGGAAAAGTAGCAGTGGCGGGTGACATGCCCTGTCCGCCACTATTTATAGTTGACCTATATTGATTTTGACAGTAGTTACGTGACCGTTGGTGGCTTAGACGGCCCGACCCTGTGTTTCCCTGGGTAGGGGATACCGATATGGAGATGGCCGAGGCTGGCGCTGGCGCCAGAGCTGCGAAATGGACGATAGTCAACGGCAGATCCATGGGCAAGGCAGATACGAGAAGTAAGAAAACCTAGGGCCAAACTTCTTCAAATGAAGAAGATTATGTGTACCACTTTATGGAAAGGCAATGCGATCAAAGAAATCTATTTATTAAGGAGAGTTCTAACCATAATTTGTAACATAAAGTGGATCATGTGCACAGGCATGAAAAGAAAGTCCATCAATGAAACATACCTATCAAGGTGAGGAATGTTCTGATACGTTCAGATTTTTGCAAGTCCATCAATGAAACATACCTATCAAGGAGATTATGAGTAGTTTTGCATGAAAGGTTCCCATTCATGGAGGGGTGGTGGTGGGAGTTGAAGGCAAAAGTAAACAATGCGTGTTGGCCTACCAACTCCTTATAATAGTAGAGATATAGGTGATTTGGTAAGATAAGAAAATATATGTGATTTCATAAGATACGAAAAAGATATGTTGTTTTTGTTGTATTAGTAAAGTTTCGATTGTCATTTAATAGTAGAGATAATGATAATAATAAATGGGATAATGCACTCGATTAGCGATTCGTTATTGAGAATTGTTTGATTTTGTTTTGGAAGAATATTGGGAAAAAACTTATGTATGTCTTTTAGAAAGATTATCTCACATATATGCTGGGATTTCTGAATTCTGAATTTCCTATTATTTACTATTATTTTTGTAAATGAATTGAACCAGCAACTACCAGAGCAAGCATCAAACAAGAAACCCCCCCCCCCCCCCTTTAATTGGATTTGGTTTTTTAATATGCGGGAGAAAAATCCAATGGGATTGGGTGTTGAGAGATGAGGCGAAAATAAACCAATGCAAGGGGGATGATGGGAGGTTAGACAAAAATAAACAGGTGAGGCAAAAATAAACCAGGATATCGAGCTACCAACTTCCCTTTTAGAGTAGAGATTGATCAATGATAACTGACTTGCACCTATATCTATATACCAATATAAAAAGACCCAAGGAACACATTCAATTAATCTCGGCCATCAAATTAGGTCAATCAAATGTTTGTGCTTATCTCACAATTAATGTTTGTGCTTATCTCACAATTAATGTTTAATTTAAATTCTACCTAATATCAACATGCAATTATTTTCTACATAATATCAACGTTCATTACCCGTATACGTATTTACTACTACAACATTTATTCGGGTTATTCACGAATGCACACTAGCGACCTTTGTAATAAGCCACAAGCTAGCTGGGGTTAGAGATTAGGCAAGTATTAATCAACATCAATGAACACAATTAATTCTGACCAATATGCAACATTTTGATTAACATATCCTTCTGAGACATTAATGCAGGGCCAAGAGGCTAAGACTTCCATCACTTGTATAAATAGCACTCCATCATCACGTTCTTCTCCTCACACTCCCATCGCATCCAACAATTTCATTTGGTCGAGCAATTGGTCATGGCGTCCAACAGCGCTCAACTGCTTGCTGCCTTCTCCTTGGCCCTGCTCCTCATTTCCTCCGGTAAGTTAAGCTGGCTCGGATCGTAGTACTGAAATTCCGTATTGTAAATTAGGATCATGGAAACACTTACTAACATGATTTTTCGGGTGCATCTGTAAATTGTGTGGTTCAGGCGCTAAGCTGAAAGATTGCGCCCGTATTGATATTGGTGAATGCAACCAACATAAATGCATTACGGCCTGCATCAAATTAAACTACAATACGGCTATCTGCGATAACGACGCAGCCAGCGAAGACAGCGGAGGAGACGTTTCCTTGAACGAGATGGGGTTATACGGGTCGTGCGTGTGTTGTTAGATTTTATTTTATGGGCTTCCTCTTCTTAAAATTGTAAACCTTGCCCTGTCAGATAATAAAAATCCAAGGACTCTTCTGGCTCGAATTTGATTTCCTTGTCGTGCGCGTGTGTGTACAACCGCGGATCGTGTCTTCTCCTTTCTCTGTTCTCGTCCGTGTGTGTGTGTTCTTCTCCTTTCTCTAATCCATTCCTGCCGCTCTTATCCATTCCCCAATCCCTTGAGATAGACAGAGAGAGCGAGCGAGACGGAGCTAGCCAGACAGAGTGGTGGTACCCTCCTCCACGGCGAAGAGCTCTAGGAGTGTAGCAAGCGGCTGGGACGGTGATGCGCACCAATGGGACGCCGACGGCTTGCGCGTTGGCAACGCCGAGAGAGCAGGAGCGGCCGCGGTGTACTCCAACCGCTGGCTATGATGGCGCAGGCGTCAATCTAAAGCATCTCGCCGGCGGCCCGGCGCGGCAAGATGTAGTGAGCGGGAGTGGACGGTGGTGCTCGACCGACGCGGCGAGCTGGAGCCGAAATCTCGCGGGAGTGAGGGTGCCGAGGTACTGCTCAATGCATGAATTCATTTTGGAGGAAGCATAGTAAGATCTTCTGTAATTTAGCTCGCGCCTGATCTGATTCCGTCTGCTGTTGCTAGCAGACATGGAAGACTTGCCACATTTTTTCAAGTCAAATTTTGCTTAGATCTCCCGTGTTTCTTGCTAGCTAGCACCATAGGCACTGGTTCTTTTTCAACATTAACTTGCCTCAGATTTTGTTAAGAAATGTCCGTCTATGTTAATCAGAATTGCCTACATCAAGCAGCGTCCTTACTGAATTCTGTGACATCAAGCAGCTGGGTCTCGTACAGCTGAAATTGGTTCAGACAACATTATTCATCATACGGGGATAGAAAATGTTATTGATTTTGAATGACATTTTCACAAGCACCGGTAGGCAATTATAACCCCCCCGCTCCAAGTTTTGTAGAGCACGGGAGGCTAAATAATGTCTCATTTTGTTGCTTCTAACGACAAATATTGCCTACAACACTAAACCATATCGTGCCAAAACTCTGGGAAACTAATGCTGCATTAGGCAATTTAATAGCTAAATGCTACATAATGTGGCTGCTTCCATTTTCTGTCGGAGTTATATATGAAAAGCACAATTCATTTTTATTTTTTACATTGCAGTGTACCCAGCAAGGGAGGTGATTCTTGGGTGTTTTTATTTGCACTTTTTGCAGCCAATTCCCTCCTGTCGATGTTGATAGAAGCATGTCGTGCTGAGTAGTGGTTGCGTGATACCGAGGAAGATTCTGAGCTAATATGTAGCGATAATCGGTCAGCAAGCAATACTCGTTTCTGAAAGTTCTTCTTGCATACTATACCATGCTGAAGTAGACAATGTTCTTGGTTCTGAAGTTCGATCGCTTGTTTTGTAATAGTGTGGCTGACCTTTAGGGTTGTGGTTGTGAGAGCTCGTGGCGTAAACCCCATATACTAAGTTAGCTCATCCATCCTTCGAGTCACCTAATCTCTTACACTAAAGTTGCCTAAGTTAGCATCTGCTTTTCTTTAGTAGGGAACACAATTAAGGGTAGGGGGGCGGGGGCGGGTAAGAGCATCTCTAGCGGACCCTTAAAACGCGCGAACCCACGGAATAACCACCCATTTAATGTTTCGGGCAAAAAAGTGTCCCGGTCAGACACCGTATCAGCCCGCGACCTGTAAAAAAAATTGTGAGGCGCGGAAAATCTTCGCCCTCAACCTTTACATACACGGGGTGGGAAGCCGACCCGCGCTTGACCCCTATCGGGACGCGGAAAATACACGAACCAAGTCGCCAAAACCAACAAAGCACCCAACCCGAATCACCTAACACGGGGGACAAACTCGCCTACCCCCTCTCCCCTCGTGACCTAGGTTGCCAACCCCGACGAACCAAGTTGCCCAAAACCACTGACGCACCCAACCCAAATGGCCTAACACGAGGGACAAACTCGCCTACCCCCTCTCCCCTGGTGACCAAGGTTGCCGACCCCGACGATCCAAGTCGCCCGAAACCAATGAAGCATCCAACCTGAATGGCCTAACACGGGGGACAAACTCGCCTACCCCCTCTCCCCTCGTGACCTAGGTCACCGACCCCGATGAACCAAGTCTCCCAAAACCACCGAAAGCACCCAACCCAAATCACCTAACACGGGGGACAAACTCGCCTACCCCCTCTCCCCTCGTGACCTAGGTCACCGACCCCGATGAACCAAGTCTCCCAAAACCACCAAAGCACCCAACCCAAATCACCTAACACGAGGGACAAACTCGCCTACCCCTTCTCCCCTGGTGACCTAGGTTGCCGACCCCGATGAACCAAGTCGCGCAAAACCAACAAAGCACTCAAACCGAATCGCCTAACACGGGGGACAAACTCACCTACCCCAGTCTCCTCTTGTGACCAAGGTCGCCGACCCAGACGAAACAAGTCACCGAAAATCACCGAAGCACCCATCCCGAATCGCCTAACTCGAGGAACAAACTCGCCTACCCCCTCTCCCCTCGTGACCTAAGTCGCTGACACCGACGAACCATGTAGCCCAAAACCACCGAAGCACCCAAACTGAATCGCCTAACACAAGGCACAAATTCAGGTACCCCCCTTTCACCTCATGACCTAGGTTGCCGACCCCGATGAACCAAGTCGCCCAAAAACCACCGAAGCACCCAACCTGAATCGCCTAACATGAGGCACAAACTCGCCTACCCTCCTCCCCTCGTGACCTAGGTCGCCGACACCGACGAACCAAGTCGCCCAAAAACCATGAATTGGTGCCGCAAAACATTTTTTCATGGAAAACAGGGGCGTAGACTTCTTCATTTACTTTACGCTTCCATGACTTGTTACAGCAAAAGGTCTATTTCTCAAGCACATTAATTAGTGTACGCAGACCTCCTGGACGTGTTGGGGCAGCGCAAGCTTGAGCAACGCACAGGGGAGTTCTTTTGGCCAAACGATGGCTCGAAGTGGCGCCAATGAATCGTCGATTAGCCCGTTCCCACGCAATCGTGCTGGTTTCCGCGCATAGCCATGCAAGCTTCCCGCCTGTCTCGGCAAAATCCCCCAAAATCCAAATGCTTACCGATCTGCTATATAAACCTTCACGGACGGCGAGTCCAGCGTTGCATTTTACCCTCCCTCCTTGTAGCTTATCTCGTCTGCTTCTCCCACAATCGCCAATTGCACCGGTCCATCGTCGTCGGTCATCCACTCCGCCATCATCAGAGGACAACTTCAGCTGGGAGGCTACACCGCGGCGGCGGCGCAGTCCCTGACGTAGTGTAGTGCGCATGGCATCCCTGTTGGGTGTGTGCGCAACACCCACCACACGCTCCGCCGCCACTGCCCGAAGGCAACTGTTGTCGGCCTCTGTTGCCGCCACCCCACCATTTGTCGCCATGGCCGCCACACCACCATCGAAAGCCAGGGCCATCGCCCACTCCGCCACCGCGGCCCGAAGGAGAACATCGAGCAGACACATGGTATTGAGAATCAAAGAGAGAGAAGAAGCCATCTAGCTACTAGCTATGGACTCGTATGTCTATGGTAAATTACTCATGCTTCATCGGAAGGGCAATGGTGTTGATGTAGAAGCCCTCTGTGATCGAATCCCCCTCCGGCAGAGTACCGGAAAAGGCCTCCAGATGGGATCTCACGGGTACATAAGGCTACGGCGGCGGAAAAGTGGTTTCGTGGCTTCCAATAATGTTTCTAGGATGTACGTGAATATATAGGCCGAAGAATTAGGCCAGGGGAGCTGCGAGGGGCCCACAAGGTAGGGGGCGCGCCCTACCCCTGGGCGCACCCTCCACCCTAGTGTCCACCTCGAGGCTCCTCTGACTTGGACTCCAAGTCCCCTGGGTGTCTTCTGGTCCAAGAAAAATCATCGTAAAGTTTCATTCCGTTTGGTATTCCCTTTCTACAAAACTCAAAAACAAGGAAAAAACAGAATCTGGCACTAGGCTCTAGGTTAATAAGTTAGTCCAAAAAATTTATAAAATAGCATATTAATGCATATAAAACATCCAAAACAGATAATATAATAGCATGGAACAATAAACAATTATGTCCACGAGTCTAAGTCGTGGACGCCCTTTGATTTAAGCGGCTGCAATGGTCGTCGTCTTGAAGTCTCGTCTTCTCCATGTGCTTGGCGTAGACGATGGTGATGATGTTGTGGAGTAGAGGTGTGGACCGGTACGCCGTCGCTCCGGCGATGCTTGGCCATGTCCCTCCGGCCTGTCGATGTCCGATGATGAAGATGTCTGGCCTCGTCAGCTCAAACAGATGGGTGGCCTTCGCCTCGTCGGTGCCCAGTCTGGTGGTATCCGCCTCGTCGGTGTGTTGGACAGTGTGTCTTGCCTTTGCCTCGTCGGTGCCTGGCAAGATATGGGTAGCTTCATCGGAAGAAAACACAGCTGGAGAGCTCTCTTGCGGGCGTTATTTTGTTTGACATGAGAAATAATAAAAATAACGATGAGTTATTGTGTTATTATCTCTCTACGCACCAGGGGAAATAAACATGTGGGTGTGCTTGTGTACTAAGTACACAAATAAAATATAGGAAAACTTGTACTTTATTAATCTCTCAACGGAGAAACAAATTACATGATCCCTTTACATAAGCGCTCCATGGCCTGCTAGCTCGACCGATATGACTTGGGCGATTGTGCAGTTCTGGTTCACGGGGCCTCGGAAGGCTCCCGATTAATTACGTCCCCGAGTCTAAGACGTGGACCACCTCCGATTAAGCTACTGAATTGGTTGTCGTCTTGAAGTCTCGTCTTCTCCAAGTGCTTGGCTTAGACGATGGTGATGATATTGTGGGACAGAGGGGTAGAGTGGTACGCCCGTCGCTCTGATGATGCTTGGCCATGTCCCTCCGGCATGTCGATGTCCGGTGATGAAGATGTCTGGCCTCGTCAGCTCAAACAGATGGGTGGCCTTCGTCTCATCGGTGCCCGGCATGGTGGTGTCCGCCTCATCGGCGCCGGACTGTGTGTGTCTTGCCTTCGCCTCGCCGGTGCCCGGCAAGATATGGGTAGCTTCATCAGAAGAAAGACATGATGGTGAAGTGGTTTCATCTCGTCGGAGCTTGGACGATGTTGGGAAAGGTGTTGATCTAGAAGTCGGAGTAGACTTGAGTGTCGCCGCGTGGTGGCGTTGCTTGAAGATGACGCTAATATGAGCTCGTCGATGTAGATCTCAAGCCATCGCAAGTACGAGGACGGCCTCCGCTCGGTGTAGACGGTTGGTGTAATGGGATGACGGCGTGCCGGTGCAGTCGGCATCCTCGCCAGGCCATAAGTCAAAGAAGATGGCAATATCATCATGTTGAAGTCCGGTGGCATCAAGGTAGAGGACATCCTCGCCGAATGAAGAGTTGATGAAGATTGTGACGCCGTGCCGTGGTAACGGGCATCCACGCCGAGTGTGAAGTCGGTGTAGGCATATCACGGCGTGTTGATGCAGATGTCGTCCTACAGACGAATGGTTGATGTAGTTGAATGACCGTCGAGCCTGATGTTGGTGATGACAAGACTGGCGAGGTTGATGAAGATGTGAGCATGATGGGTAACTCCTCCTCCATCTTCTTCAGTGGCACCGGGCGAGCTCTAATCATCCGGCCCGGAAATAAAAAGGATAAAAAAAAGATAAAGAGAAGATGGTAGGTGTAGGCATGCCATTGAAGAAGATGCATGCCGTCATTTTGATCTTCCCTTGTTGAGGTAGACGATGGCGCGGCCTTTGATTCCCCCTCCTCCTCCATGCTTGTACGTGGCCACACTTGTTCTCCTGGAAGATGCATGTGTTGCTCCGGGTTTAGTACGCATGCACGTACGCACAAGTCTGTCTCCGACACCGGTATGCTTAGTCTCGACGGATCATCTACGGTCTTCACGGGCGCGCGCCTGGTCGCTGCCATCCTGGGCCTTGTTGTAGCGCGTACTACGTGTCTGCCGCCGAGTGTGGCATCGAAGATTCTTCTTCACGTGTATGTGAATATCATCTACCCAGCTCTTGGGCATGAAGTGTCACCGCTCTCAACTATGGTGCAGGTTGATGTTGGCAAAATGGAGATGGCGCCAAGCCGGCAGCTTCGTTGTTGTCGTGGCGGTGTAGACGGCGTAGGGCCGTACGCCGGAACGGTGGAGATGGCGCCGGGCTGCAGGTCGGCAGCTCCGTCGTTGTGCGGTGTCGTAGATGGCGCCGGGCCGGATGCCGGCACGGTGGAGATGACTCCGGGCTGCAGGTCGGCAGCGCCGTCGTTGTCGCGGTGTCGTAGATAGCGCCGGGTCGGACGGCGGCACGGTGGAGATGACTCCGGGCCGCAGGTCGGCCGCGCCGTCATTGTTGCGGTGTCGTAGTTAGCGCCGGGCTATAGGTCAGCGGCCTCTCCGAGTCACCCCCAAGGTGGAGTTGGCGCGTGCTACTCACCGCCAGCGAGCAGCCTCGCTGCCATTGTGCTGGCGGCCTCTCCGAGCTCACCGCCAAGGTAGTTGGCGCCGTGCTACTCGCCGGCAGCCTTGCTGCCATTGTGGTTGTGTAGATGGTGTCGGGCCGCATGCTGGCGGCCTCTCCGAGCTCACCGCCGAGGATAGTTGGCGCCGTGCTACTCGCCGGTAGCCTCGCCGCCGTCATCGTGAAAGCATGCCTGGAAGAAGACACAGCTTGGCGAGCCCTCCATTGGACGTCCGTCTTCGTCGTGGCACGTCCATGGAACTGCAAGGTCGGCGCGTCGTCCACGGCTGCCTTGGGGTGCAACTGCACCGAGTGCCAGGGCCTCTTCTGCGGCTTGGCGCGGTGAAGAATAAAAGGAACGGGCGGTACGTGACACGTTGCCGGTGCACTCGGCTAGCACGAGCGAGTCGTATATAGCCTGCTCTAGTCTCTTCATATAGCTTGTGTACGCATGATAATATAGGCATGCGTACGTACTTCACCAATCTCACCCATCCGCGCGCGGCCGATCTGCATATTAGGCCTTAAAGCCAAAATGAACATAGATTGATGATGGAAGCATTCAGAAGTATCGCATCCCCCGCCGGTTTGTCCATCGAGCCTGGCGTACAGATCGAGAGAGAGGACATGGCTCCTCATCACTGTGGTGCTTTGCTTTGCTTCTGGACGCGCGGGGTCGACCGTCGGCACTGCGGCAGGCACGTCCTCCGTCGCCGTCGGACAGGGGCAGATGCGCGTGTGTTGCCCGGCTAGCTGGCCGCCCCCGTGGGCGGGCGCGTCCTCTCCATCTCCTCGAGGCTGCACCACATGACAGGTTGTCTCTCTCTGCCGGGGCGCACTCTATGCGTCGACGCTCCCCCTGGAATGAGAGATAAAAGAAAAGACAAGAGACAGTGAGACTGATTATGCGGAAGATGGATGATTATGTTGATGTAACGTGTGTAAGCTTTTATGGAAGAAGGCTTTGTCGGGCTCGCCGACGGACGTTCGTCGTGGTCTGGACGCCGGCGCATCATCTGCGGCATAGGAGTGCACCGAGACCGAGCGCATGGTCTGCTGGCGCGGTGCTCGCGGCCTCCGTCCGCCGGTGTAGTCGCTGCCTCTCTGTGTGCTGTTCCTCCCTTGGTCCTCTCCTCCTCCTCCTCAGTGTGTGCGCGTCTTCAGCTTTTATAGACGAGCGATCACGGAAATGTTGGAGTGAATAGCTACCCACCGTGCGAGCGCCCCCGGCCCCCGAGGTTGTTAGGCCGTTGCTTCTCTTACGGCTTGGTTTGGGGCGTACTCCATCATCAATCACGGACACTGTGATGCTAAAGGCACAAATTAATGTAATTGTCCAACATAAACCACGGACAGATGGAGCAAGTAAAAAAATGAGAAAAGTGACTAACCTAACGATTTCTCTTGCCTCGTCGCCCCTGACGTTGGCCGCAAGCTGGATCTCCCTCACTGCAATTCTTAGATTGGAAACTGCACATCGACGGATCAGGCGGCAGGCGATCAGGCGTAACCGCGTGAGGCATCGATGATCGATTTAGCAGCCAAAAAACGATGTGCGTGTGTGCGTGAGTCCCTGACCTAGGCTCCTTTGTATTCCACGTTGGGCTTTTCTCATTATTTTGGGCTGGGCCTAGAAAATCTACTGCACTAGAAAATCAGCATATGGGCTGGGCTGGCCACATGAGCTGCTTCACGCTACCTCGCCCCCCCGCATCCGTCATGCATGCATATATAACTTGTGTGCACGTATGACGTATCAATGCCATATTTCATACTTATCAAATACACAATGACGACAAAATTGCGTCGAACAAATGCTCCCTCGCCGAGTCGAGTTCAAGCGCGAAGCGAACCGGACTCGGATCGGTGAAAGCTCCTGGTTCGGCAAAGGGCGCACAAGAGGATAACCGTGCAGCCGTACAAAGATGAATTCCAGTACCGTACGTCACTTCAACGTGAATATATACTCTCTTTTTTTTTGCAATATCCGCTGAGGGGTTGTTTTGAATGCATCTTCAAGTCACGGCTGCTCTTGAACCAGTTTGTTATCTCCCTGGAGAATCAGAACAAACATGATCTGGCAACCGGTTTAGATCTTCCAAGGGCCTATATAACCCACAGCCCCGTGGGACATTTCCACATCGCCGCTCATATTCGAGAGCAGCCGCCTCCCCAACTCAAGCGGTCCGTCTTGAGGAATTTCTTCCAGGTCGACGCTCGATGAGCAGCCGCTTCTTCAACTCGTAGAGAAGGTACAACTCCTTCTCCTGTAACCCAATTAACTTCTTTGCTCGAATTAGATGCAATCAACCTACGATGTATGCACTGCACGTGCAGACATATAAGTTGTAGATCGGTTTAGTAGCACGGTTAGACACATGGGTACTTCTATGATTTTTTTTTCCACATGCCTTCAGTTGTAGCAGGATCACGAGCATGCATACTCCTGTATATTTTCCTTTTAAGCAGCGATCGCGTGCATGCCTGCAAGCTGGTCCCCTTTTTATAAGAACGTATCATAGATACCTTCCAGTAGCACGGTCATGCATGCATACTGCTTTTCTCTAAGCGTAGATTGGATTCGTAGCAGGCCTCATGTGTGTGCATACTGATGTACATATATTTTTCAGCATAAATCACAGATCAGTTTCAGTAGCATCGCTCGTCCGCCTGCATACCGACCTCCTTTTTTTTAGGCATAGACCATAGATTTCTTAGCATATATCATACTACCTCCGTTTTAATTTACAAGTCTTGCGCGTATATCTAGGTTGCCAATTTTATCACCCTAATATAAACTATATAACACAAAAATTATACCTTTTAAAAGTAGAAACTTCATAGTTTATGTTGGTATATTTTTTGTAATATATGACTTGTATTAGGTTGGTCAAATTGACGACCTAGGAATACGCGCACGCCCTGTAAATTGAGAGAGAGAGGTAGTATCAGTTGCCTTAGCAGGCTTCAAGTGCTTGCGTACTGATGCACTTTTTTTTTAAACTCAGGTCAAAGCTTGACATGCGGTGCAGCAGCCCTACGGCTCCCAAGAAGCTAGGCGCTCAGGAAAAGACCAGCTCCAACCCGAAGCTGGAGATCCAAATCCCAGCAGTGTTGGGGTCCTCTCAGGTGTCCGGGGAAGCATGAGTAGCCGTCAGGCTGGTCGCAACAGCGGGCGCGGCGACGGGTCATCCAGGGACTCATCACCCCTGTCATGGCTTGCGCCCGGTGCTGAGAAGTTCAACAAGGTGGTGTACCACCGGTCACCATCACCATCACCGCGTAGTCGGATTAAAGTTGGCCGGCGCCCGTAGGTTACCGAAGTCCCTCCATTGCAGGCAATAGGGCCGAACGGCAAGATGAGGCATGTGTCACAAAGTTGGTGCCGCATCCTTTGAAACCACAAGGTATGTTTTGACACTCGCATTAATTTTTTTTATGCAATCGTGAAGCCCCTCCAACATCTTTTCCTATATTCATTTTCTGGGACAATCTGGACGAGGTGATAGACCTGATGGATAAGGAACTGGGACCGCAGGTCGTGGATAGACCTTGATAAAGCCAAGAGCTCATCATCCGCACCGACGAGCTCGCGTATTGGGGTCGTCTCAGCCATCTCTAGGCATGAGAAGAAACGTCCAGCTGACAAGGATGCAAACCCAGAGGTCATGCTCACCACCTGGAGGTACCCTTCAAGCACATTTTTTTACATACGTGTTTTTTATATAGATGGAGCACTTGGATAACGCTTCCGTATTTTCCTTTTTGTGGATAATGCACCTGGAAGGGATGATATTTCAGCGAACCTCGTCAAGCATGCCAAAGAACTTCATATTATGGCTGAAAAGCATTTTGAGGCATTGGTGTCCCATGGACCAACGCTCCCGCTTGATATGATCCCGCCGGTGACCGAGGGCAAACTGGGGGAGAAGTACCGCTTCCACGTGCCGACCTTGGACCCCGTGTCTGAGAGGCATGCCAGGATCGTTCGCATGGACTTGGAAGCCATCCAGCTTCACCTCACCCAATAGCCTCTTTCCAAGGGCAATCTCCTCAAAGAGATAGAGATGGCTACAACAGCGCTGGCGAAAATGTACGACATCGTGTTCCCTGATGATCTGCTGCAGTTAGATGCACTTCTGAAGTCTTTAGCTCATCGCCTAGCAGGAACCAAAAATCCAGACGACTATGAAGAGAAGGACGTGACTTTCGCGGATAAGGAGGTGCGCCCATTCCTCGAAAAGCTGGTGGCTGCCCACACCAGAGCCGGCATGCTGAGCTGGTGGCTTCAATGGAGTGGCTTCAGAGGGAGGCCGAGGAGCATGAGAAGCTGGTGGCTCCCGCGAGGAAACGCGAGGCTGTTGCTTGCCGCAGCGGGGAAGCCCTCGTCCACACAATTGAAGCTTACAACCATGCAGTGGCCTGTTCGACGGAAAGGGTCAATGCAATGGCACAGCAGCGTGAGGAGGTGGAGGCCTTATTGCGTCGCCTCGACAGGCAACGGATGAACGGGCCATTGCATTGACCCTTTCCGTCGAGCGGGCCACTGCATGTATATAAGCTTCAAGTGCGTGGATGATGGCTTCCCCGCTGCGGCGAGCAGTAGCCTCGCGTTTCCTCGCGAGAGCCGCCAGCTTCTCATGCTCCTCGGCCTCCCTCTAAAGCCGCTCCCTTGAAGCCTCTAGTTCAACACGCCGGCTCTCCAGCTTACGGCGGTCGCCTTTGACAAGCGCTGCTCGTACGCGTCGGCGTGGGCAGCCACTAGCTTTTTGAGAAACGGACGGACCTCCTTATCCGCGAAAGTCACATCCATCTCTTCATAGTCGTCTGGATTTTCGGTCCCCGCCAGGCGATGAGCCAAAGACTTCAGAAGTGCATCTAACTGCAACAGATCATCAAGGAACATGCCGTCGTACATTTTCACCCACGCTGTCGTGGTCATCTCTATCTCTTTGAGGAGATTGCCCCTGGAAAGAGGCTTCTGTGTGGGGTGACGCTGGATGGCTTCTAAGTCCATGCGGACGATCCTGACGTGCCTCTCAGACACGGGGTCCGAGGTCGGCAAGTGGAAGCGGTGCTTCTCGCCCAGTTTGCCATCGGTCACCGACGGGATCATATCAAGCGGGAGCGTTGGTCCATGGGATACCAATGCCTCAAAATGCTTTTCAGCCATAATATGAAGTTCTTTGGCCTGCTTGACGAGGTTCGCTGAAATATCATCCCTTCCAGGTGCATTATCCACAAACAAGAAAATACAGAAGCGTTATCCAAACGCCCCATCTATAAAAGAACACGTATGTAAAAAAATGTGCTTGAAGGGTACCTCCAAGTGGTGAGTGTGGCCTCTTAAGACCTCCTTCTTGGTTTGCATCCTTGTCAGCTGGACGTTTCTTCTCACTAGATGACCCGTTGCGCCAATGGCGCAAAGGGCGAGAGCAAGCCAGGTATTGAAAGAGTACACATAAAAATATTTAGAGACAAATTGGAACATATGGAAATAAAAAATTGTTGCCGGCAATGTCATGATTTTCTCTAACCAGTGTAAACATATATAAATAGTCTTCTGAAAATATTAGTAGAAGGGCGGTTGATTACATATGTAGAACAAGTGATCACAAACTTTGTTTTGACCACAAAGACAGTAATGAGATCTAAGTGTACATGCAGTATCACATGCACGAATGGAAATCTAAAGGCTATACATATCTTGCTGGATCGATTGATACGAAACAAAAGGTGGCTACTGTTGGTTAAGACATATAGACTGAAGGTCACCAGAAACTATCTTGTGTAGTCTTCAGGTGCTGCTCTGACTTCATGCCAATATACCATTAAACATGACAATGGAAAAAAAACACCATTTGCCTTACCATTTCATACACCATTGTTATCATTTCCCTTAAAGAAATCCCAATTCCTTCATCAACGATAAAAGGAGTCATCATATACACTTGCTAGTCTGCTAGGTAGTACATTTGAAGTCTGGTAACAATTTAGTAAACTGCAAGCAGATCTCAGCTGGAAAAAAAATGAAGTGATTAGAAAATCATCCAGCAACGTACAAAACGAACGACCGGTTGACTGAGTGCCAGCGTCAAAAAACACAGTACCTGGGTGTGGCCGCACAACGCCAAGGTAGCTGACTATCAGCAACTCTCTTTTTCTATTTCAGGATTTTTACATGGATTCATCTGTCGTACTTAGTGATTTTGTTCTTTTCCCTAGGATGTAATTTCTTTTCCTGAGATAGATTAAGCTTTGGGTCGAGGTGGTTGTTGTGTGGAGGTTGCCTGGTACATATTTCTTGTAATGACTTACTCAAACTGTTATTTCTTTTCTTTGAGATGGCAGCCTAAACGTACAAAACGAATGACCGGTTGACTGAGTGCCAGCATCAAAAAACACAGTACGATAAAAATATCAAACGGCCTGAAGCAGCAGCGCACGGAAGTGCCCTCGCTGGGCAGGTAGCCCAGCAGGGTTTATATGTTCAATTAGTCTGATCAGATTGCACATTCTTCACATCTTCAGTAGCTGCAGCAGCAGCATCTTGCTTAGTTTCCTATCATGACATGGTAATGATGCTCGTCAGGTGAGGAATGCGTAAAAGGGGAAACGGTAAGAGTGGAATTGAACATGGATGCTAACATTTGTTTTGGATGCAGGGTCAACAACATCTCCAGCAAAAGCAGTTTCTGCAGTTTGGGTAGGATCTTTAGGCACAGCCGCAGATGATGTAGTTCCCTTGGTTTTGGAAGGCGAAGTGAAGAGCTTGCGACGAGAGTTCCTAGGCACGGTGATTTGCTGCATTTAAACATAAAATTATATTACCAAAGTGACAAAGCAAGAAAGGTATAGCAGTGCACAAGGATGATTGAAATACCTAGGTATTTAGTCACAGGAGCTTGTCCTTGCCTTTCATTGCGATATAGGAGTGTTCATCTATTAATCATGTAATAGTCAGACAATGCAAAGGAGAGAACGCAGGGAGAAATAGTAACAATCATACAACGCAAAGCTGTGTACAGGGCAACAAGAATGCCTCGCATCAGGACGCATTAGGCAAAGGTAACTAAATGGAATACACAGCTGCCAAAAGCCATGAGTACAACAATGTTAGATTAGGCGGTGGCTGCAGCTGGTCATTAGTAATCATTATATATGAGAACCTTAAATCGATTGAAAGAGAAGGAAATGTAAGGTTATTTACATTGATATATATTAGTTCAAATGGACGATCCACAAGGAAAGACAAAAAAATTGTGAAGCATATCATAAGTGGCACAAAAGCATTGTAAACTTTGCTCGAGGAATTTGTATATCTGAAGGAATCCATCACCCGAGTATAGCATAAATGAAGTTGGTGTTCAGTTTAAATTTCTACCAAGCAAATGTAAGGTGTTGATGAAGCTTTAACAAAATTAGGGGCAACAACGATTAATTAACCCATCCGGTAGTTTTCAGTTTTCACCAACTTGTCCATCTATCCATAAGACTACATGGAACTGAACCGAAGGTAAGGATCTGAACCAAGAATAGCAGCGTAGACAAAAGCAAGATTAAACATCATTCTTCAGTCCTCAAGGGTACATGCATTCTCCTTCCTGACTTCGTCTTCCTGCTCTGGTGTGTAGTGTTCTCTAAAATCAGCTACTGCTTACACTCCCCCACTAAGTGAATAGTAACAATTTTAAGAGGATAAACCACACAGAGAATTGGTTCCTAATTAGAGCAGCTAAAGAAGCAAGTAGCTAACATTAGTACATAGAGTCTTGGAAGTGGGCTACAATATCATGGCAAAATGACAGGAGTACATCATTGCTTGTGGTTAGCATAGTTCTCTCAAAAAATTTATGGCTGGTTTGCTACTACTTCCAATTTTGTCTGTACTGTATTAAATAAGGCCCATCAAAGCATACCACAAATGGTTTTCTGTGCAAAATAAATAGACCAAAAAATGAATGAAACAAAATAAATACACAGCCCCTTACGCATATATGCAGATGAAAGCTTCCAACAATGAAACAATTTCTAGTTTAACCGAAAGGCATTAGCATAGGTGAGAACAAATATTTTCAGTTAGCTCTAACAAGAACAAATGGCAGGACCAAGAACAACCTCCAACCAAGGTGATGACGAGCCAGCAGAGCAATAGACAAAGACCAAACAGTAGATGAGAGGACAAAAGCAACCTGCGGCAGACAAAACAAATGCCTTAGGAGGGTGAAACACGAACGGAAAGAGTGTATAATCAGCAAACTACATAGACAATAGGCTAATTATGCTTGCAATCAGTATAAATATAATTAGCAACTACTATATATCCATTACTTGAATGGAATCATGAGCAACTTTCATGCATCGTAAATACGACGGCTGCCCCTCTCAACTCTTCTGTGCCTCATCTCATGACTACTTTTACTAATCAGTGACTGGGTTCAGTTGCTGTCTAAATCAAGACAATTGCATGAAAGCACAACACAGTACATCCTAATGTAAGATATTTTAAGTTTTTAACTAATAGAAGCAAGCACCTGTCAATTTATGATTACAACACGGCTGAAACACGGTAGGCACATCAACTAAATTGAGGCACACATATCTGTCAGCACGGCGGCACGGTCACATTTAAAGAATTAATAATTATGAAAAGCCTGTAGTGCATGTCACAACTATAAATACTCTGTTCTCACCTAAAACTATCAGAACAGAGACAAATAAGAACAGAGCTGCCAATATAAATGAAGGTCAATGCAGAACACAACAGGTGAATATTTCCAAAGGCAAGCAAACATATCCGTCTAGCCCGACACAGCATATTCAACATATCATACAACCACTTACGCAAACAGTTACAGCAGGCTTTCATAAAGTGGACTGGAAATCAGGGAAATAGACATGGAATATTTCTCTATAGCTACACGGTTTTGAAATATTTTTCTTCTTGAAGCTAACCAAGCCCGCTGTCTTTTTTTTAGTAGAAAAGCAATGACTAAACCTAAAGATCCAAGCAAAGGACCATCTACTTTTTATAACTAATCAATCCACCCAAACTAAATTACTTTCTTACATGTTTTAATGGAACACAGTAAACATTTTCCATTGCACTCTTGCTCCAAGCTTACAAACCCTACATATTTTAGGTGCTGCATCCCTCTGATATTGTTGCATAGGTACTTAAACAGCAGCCTAGTAAGAATACTACTTGACTATATTAAGGCTAAACTCTAAAGCATTAATCTAAGCCTCCACTTTGTGTGCACCTTCTCATTGTATTTATGCTCATTTAATGGCAGCACAGCATCCCATTTTGAATGCTAGCTAAGAATACCCAACTAATCAGACTTCTTTCCTATGAGATTGTAATAAAGAATAATGATGGTAGGTGATCTGATATTATATTCGACTAATAATAAAATAAGTAAGGAGAGCAGGGTATGGAAAGACATATAGCCTAGAAAAGAAGCATGCAGAGGAAAATGCCAAAGAGATACTATCATAAGCAAGGGCATTTGATGAATTCATTAATTAGTTAAGCCAGTACGAATATACATGACTGAAAAGAATATGTATTTTGTAGTTTGAACAAATGGAGTAACCAAGACAACAATAACTGGGCGTACAGTCTAAATTAAATGAGCCAGTTTGAGGAATTGTTATCCTCCAAACAATATTCAGATGATTCTATTTGCTATGATGATAATTCTTTACCTGCACATTACTCGGCATACCAAGTTCTCCATTCGGTTTCTTCTCTGCACGACACATGAATATATGAGCAACTAATTTTCTTGGTCCTATTTCTTCTTTCTCATATCTGCAAATATCATGTTTAGGAAACCCACATATTAGTAATTTCAGAGGTGTACATTAGAGAAAATGTTCAACTAACAATCCAATTAGGTATACATGTGTAGGTATGTTTATACACCTAGCCAAAAATTTGAGAAGATCAAATTAAGAATTTGAATGCCCAATGAAAATTAAACTTGGATTGAAAGTTCCCTTCCATTGCATTTGGAATCTGCTCTCTTTACCTCTCCCTATCCCACTCCCACTACCACACATTCATCACATAACACAGAGAGAGATAGAGGAGCACCTGGTTGGGAAGGAAGGCGTTGAGCGCGTCCGTTCCTCACCGTGGGGAGCACCTGTGGTTGGGAAGCAAGCCATGAACAACAAGTTGGAAAGGAACTATAAGAGGAAGGAATCCAGGGGAAAATCAGCCCCAAATCAAATCAACCAATGAAGAAATCTGCCATTGTTTTGACCACGAAATTAGACCAGACAAAAGGAGAAATCAACAGATAACAAATCACACGGTGCCCGCTTCTATACCTTGCTGCCGCCCGCTTGTTTGGCGAGGATCACCTCGGCCAGTTCCTGCAGTCCCGCCGCCGCCGCCGCCCCGGATGCCGGTCCCGTCGCCTTTCCCTATTTGGCAGCTGGGCGAGCGAACTCGCCGGCGCAGGCCGACACCGGCCGGCGACCCTGTCCCGTCCGCTGCCGAGCCTCCCTCTCCTATTTCCTCTCTCTTTCTCCCTCCACTCGTCATCAGCCACTCCTCTTTGCTCTCTCTTTCTCCCTCCTCTCTCTCCTGCACGGACCTGTGGCGCAGGATCGAATCAAGCGCCCCCGCCGTCGCCCTTTGCCTGCAGGTCGGATCTGGCGGGATCCCCTACTCCTCCACCCCAGCGAGAAGATCGGCGGCGGCTGACGAGGGAGGACGGGGTGGTGCTGCGCTGAGCAGTGGCCATACATGGGCAGCCCAGTTGGGGACGGGACGACGGCCAGAGAGGCGACGGACCGGGAAGGAGGAGAGGAGGCGGGGATTGGGGGAGGGTCGGGGGAAGAGGGGGCAGCAGATTGGGGAAGAAAAGAGGAGACTCTCTATAGGCTCCCCATCGACGGACCCACGACCCCAGGGCCCGCCCGTCAGCGATAGAGGCTTGCCGGCAAGGAACGAAGTGAAACTGGACGCGATTTGCAATTGCTGGCCGCGTGGATGGCCTGAGAGGGGCTGCTATCCTAGCGTCCTTTATAAGTTAAATGCCCAGAGGTGGCTGAGACGACCCCTGTCCCACGGCTGTGCATGCCCTAAGGAGAAGGAATCCAGAGGAGGCCGCGGACGAACACGTCTGTGGTGTCACGGTGGCACCGGCGCCCTCGCACGCTTGTATCGGGCTCCGTGGACACGCGGGCGGCCCGACAAGGAGTATGCCATGCATCTGCACCCTCTCACTATCTACATTGTGTTACTATCTTCTTGCTTGCAGATGGCCGATGGATGAAGACTAGTGAAGCTAGCACGTATACATGCGATGCGTGGGCGTGCATGTGTACACAAGCTACCCGAAGGGGGTGACCGCGCCTCACACACCGGGAGGTGATCTAGAAGGTATGTAGAAGAGGCTGACTGTGTTAATCGATGAGGCCGCGTAAGCAGGTGCGGCCCATATAGCCAATTTGTGAGGTACCAATGCTAGCAGGCAGGGCCGGCTTTGGACCAGTGCGAGAGGTGCGACGGCCCGGGGCCCAGACTAAAAGGGGGCCCATAGTATATATGCAGTATATATATTATATATTACGGATTAGTGGAAAAAAAGAATGACTAACGTCCAGCCCAGGTAGCTCTGAGCCCACCCAGCAAGCAGCACGCAACCACCACTAGGGCCTGCCCAACCAAGCCCAGGCAACGCACGTTGCCCTGTCGTTCGCCTGGAATCCAGGGAGACGCACCGACACAGGAGCACGGAGACGCATCGACACAGCAGCACGCCGCCTGACGCCAACACCAGCGCACCGCACCGAACCTGGAGCTGAGTTTGGGGATCAAATCAGCAAGAATTCGGGTAAGAGATCAACTGATCAAGATCATCATTCAGAAGGTAATAATTCTCAGATCAATCTATTCATAAATCCTAATCTATAGGCGAATATTTTCCGGTGGTCTCAATTCTGAAACTTCTCATCTAAAAACATAACATCTTCAATCTCTGATACTGTATTCGTGTTTCTCACTTGCAGCATAATCATGTTACCTAAAAAACATCTATCTGGCTGTGAGAAAAGAAACAACAAGAAAAGAGTAGACAAGTTGATTAAATCTCAGGAAGGCGCTATGGATATGTTTGTCTTGAGGACTGGTGCTGCTACAAATTCAGAGCAATTATATATCACAAATGGTGAAGAAAAACCTGATGATACTAAGAATGTCGTTGAGGAAAATCATGTCGAGAAAAATAATGCTGCGGAAAATGATGCCGATCAGCACACGGAAAATTTTAGTGACCATGAGAATCTTGGAAATGCAGATGAGCAGGGTTCTTCTTTTGATATATATGAT
This sequence comes from Triticum aestivum, assembly GCF_018294505.1. Lineage (NCBI taxonomy): Eukaryota > Viridiplantae > Streptophyta > Magnoliopsida > Poales > Poaceae > Triticum > Triticum aestivum. Next base: position 37,311,921 of record NC_057799.1, on the reverse strand, counting down.
CCTAGAACTTGGAATATTCTTGACAATAAATCAAGAGATATTCTCATTGAAAAAGGACCTATAAGGGAATACAATCTTGTGTTTCCCGAAGATGAAATTAGTGGCAGGCATTTTTCATATGATTACTACACAAGAAAGTTAAGGAATGGCGAGTTCAGTGATCGGAGGTGGTTAGTGTACTCTAAACACGTGAATAAAGTCTACTGCTTTTGTTGCAAATTGTTTAAATCTGGAAAAAGCAAAAGTCTGCTAGCATCCGAGGGATTGAAGGATTGGAGACATCTTAGTGAGAAGCTCAAATTGCATGAGAATAATGTTGAGCATATCACTAACATGAATACTTGGAATGAGGTAAGGCTGAGGCTAAGTAAGAAGGAAACAATTGATAAAGACATGCAACAAGAGATTGCAAGGGAGAAGGAGCGATGGAGACTTGTTTTAATTAGAATTGTTGCTGCTGTGAAATTTCTTGCTAAACATAGTCTGGCTTTTCGAGGATCGAATGAGAAATTATATCAAGATAACAACGGAAATTTTTTGGGAGTAATTGAAATGATGGCAGAATTTGATCCTGTAATGCAAGAGCATCTTCGGCGCATTAAGAATAGTGAAATCCATCATCATTATCTTGGCCATAATATTCAGAATGAGTTAATTTCCCTTCTTGGTCGCACTGTTAAATATTCTCTGTTGAGGATAATTAAGGATGCAAGGTATTTCTCTGTCATCTTGGACTGTACACCTGACGTGAGCCATCAAGAACAAATGACTCTAATTGTGAGGTGCGTAAACATGTCAAGTACTACTACAAAAATAGAGGAGTTTTTTCTGGAGTTCTTGAAGGTGGATGATACATCCGGACTTGGACTTTATAATGTGTTAATAGATTCACTTAAATCTGTTGGTTTGGATGTTAAAGATGTTCGTGGACAAGGGTATGACAATGGTTCGAACATGAAGGGAAAACACCAAGGGGTACAGAGCAGACTACTTGAAACTAATCCAAGAGCATTATTCATGCCATGCGCTTGTCATAGCCTAAACCTTACTCTTAGTGATATGGCAAAATCTTGCGGTAAAGCTGTTACCTTCTTTGGTGTTGTGCAAAGAATTTATATATTGTTTTCAAGCTCTACTAAAAGATGGCAGCTATTGCTTGATCATGTTCCAAAAATGACAGTTAAGTCTTTGTGTAACACTCGATGGGAGAGTTGAATAAAGAGTGTTCAGGCTATCAGATACCAAGCACCCGAGTTAAGAAAAGCATTACTGGAATTGAAGAGAACTTCTACCGATGACGCCAAGACTAAGAGCGACGCAAAATCTTTGGCTAGCGCACTTGAGAAATTTGAATTTTTACTTGGCATGGTCATTTGGCATGACATTTTGTTCACTGTAAACATGGTGAGTAAGAAGTTGCAGTCTAAGTTTGTGTGCATTGATGTTACTCTTAAACAGATTGAAGGTGCCATCTCATATTTTAAGAAGTACAAAAATGACGGCTTTGCAACTAGTCTGGATATTGCAAGATCTATTGCAATTGACATGGGTGTACAACCTTTGTTTCCTGTCAAGAGACGTATTACTAGAAAAAGACAGTTTGATGAAATTAGTGCCAATGACGAAAATAACCAGAATGAAGAAACGCAAGCAAGTGAGGTGGAATCATTTAGAGTTAAATACTTTTTGGTGATGATTGATGTTGCAATTGCTTCCCTAACTACTAGATTTGAGGAACTGAAGACATTTGGGAGCATATTTGGTTTCTTGTTCAACTCGAAAGAGTTGAAGTCCTTGGGTGATAATGATCTAAGAAGATGTTGCACTAATTTTGTCAACAAATTCACTCATGGTAAGTCAGCAGATGTCGATCTAGATGATTTCGTTTCTGAACTAAAAGTACTGCAGATAACATTGCCAAACACATTCATGTCAACGGATCAGATATTTGAGTTTGTTAGAGATGCGGATTGTTATCTAAATGTCTCAATTGCTTATCGTATCCTTTTGACCGTACCTGTGACTGTTGCATCAGCTGAAAGGAGTTTCTCAAAATTGAAACTATTGAAAAATTATTTGAGGTCAACGATGTCTCAAGAAAGATTGAATGGATTGGCCATGTGCTGCATTGAGAAGAATATGCTGGATAGTATTGATCTTGACACTCTCATTGATGATTTTGCGTCAAAAAATGCACGAAAGTCTCGTTTCACATGATCACTGAAAGTTAGCATGCTATTTCAATATGTTTTTTGTGCGTTGTAACTTCCATGATACTTGGTTTGGAACAAAGACAGGGAAAATAACATATGCTTGATTCTAGTAAAAATATATTAGTTTTATGATTTTATAGCAATTTTATATTTTCATGTATCAAATTGGATTTTTCTCTCTATTGGGCCCACTGGTCGGGTTCGCACCGGGGCCTTTGAAATCATAGAGCCGGCCCTGCTAGCAGGCTAGGTTTATCCATACCACAAACCATAATTTTTTTATTGTTGTTGCTTTGCCAGTCGTTGTCAAGCATATGTTTATTGGGATTGATCAGATCTCTTGATGTCTTGTTTAGTATAGACAGGTCAACCAAGTAATTATTGAGTCGAGGAACACAATACATATTTTTTAGAAATATTGCGCGGGCACATCCTACGATTGCCCTCGATTGAAACTCAAAATTGTGGTATGTAACTCAATTATCATAAATTTATATGTATCTTGCTTTTCGGGTCCTCTTCTACATTTGTTTAGACTAAATCATGATATATTCACTTGGAAGTTACAATGGGAGTTACATCAATTTTGTTTTATTACTAAATGTATAGATGATATTTGTGGCAACACAATCATATTCTGCACATGACATACGTGTTGTGAATTACAATTATGTTTTTATTAGGGTCTCTATGTAAAAATTTGTTGCCCCGTGGCAACCTATCTGAGTCTAACTTCCTTAATTTATCAAAAGATAGTGGTAATCATATTAGCTTTCCGTGTGATGTGGTACATTTTGAACATGACCTTTGTGACCTATGTGATGACTTTGTAATTCTTGTGTTTTACTAGATCTTTCTAAGTTTCAGTTCATTATTGAACACAAACTATAGCTGACATAATGTCTAATTTGTGGTACTATCGGCAATATTATGTAACTAACTAACGCATGTGAATTTCTTAGACGGTAGTGTAGATTTCAGTTAGATATTGCAAAGTTCTGAAATATTCAAAACAAAATTGTTTCTTTAGAATCTGATTGACACCAAGGTTCTCAAGAAAAAGGTCTATGTGTGTTAAGCTCTGTTGTTTAATTTTTTTGTACTCCTGTGCAATATTACAATAAATGGAAGATAATGTGTATTACTTATGACACTCGGATTAAATCCACAGTTTAGTTGCTTCTTCCTGGCGAGAATCCTCAAAGGATATGAAATTGTGGATCATGCAAGGACATTTATTTTGTGAATTTTAACAGGATTCATTTAAGCTCAGCAAAGAGGTCCGAGTCCAAAGAAATGTTTGTATTGAGCTAGCTTTGCAAGGCATGTAACGAGCTCTGCACAACCATGTTTCAATGGCTTCTTTGAACATGTTTACGTGTCCTATGACATGATTTTCTTCATGTGAGTTGACCTCTGTGTTATTACAACATTCAGACTAGAAAGACCGAGAAGCTGCTTGATGTGGTGACAAAGCTACTAAAGAATCTGCAGGTTAGCAACTTTTGTATGAAGTTTGGATGACCAAACATTAACAGTACTTCAGAATTTGTGGCTCTCTGTACTTTGTCACACACCGTCATGTGCCTATATGATGATCTATCAATCCAGTGCTGTTATTTTTCATTCATTGAGTACTTGGCTTCCAAGTTTGGTTGAAGAACCGTGTTAGATCATAACCAAGGATGTAAGATGTGTGTTAGCTGAGACGTGTATTTTTTCAGTTATTTTAGCTTTGTGAGTAGCGTCGTAATTTTTAAAGCCCGTGGCAACGCACGGTCGCTCTACTAGTTATGTATAAAAAGGCATGGGGTTTCGAACCCAGGACCCTCTGCTTTCGCGCTCACCTATGGAACCACAACACTGACTCAAATCGGATGCTTAATTTGGATCTTCATATTTCTTTTTTGAGGGAATGGATCTTTATATATTATATCCTTTTCTTAAGACACAAGGGCCCATCAGCTGAGATGGGCTATGGTCAGTGCAGCCCATTTTGCACCATTGTTTAAAAAAATGTAGATAGTACGTCAATTATGATCTCGGTAATAAAAATAATAATTTAAATATTCATGTGTTATAATTATAGTACCTAACGATACTTTTAATCAGTTCAGGTCATAATTTTAAAACATTTATGACGAAAAATATTTGTATAAATTAAAAAATTCCAATATTCATTAAATTATAATTAAATATATTATTTGAATTATACAAACATTTCAACAATTATACACACATTTTAATAGTTCAATGTTCGTATAATTAACAGTATTCTTTTTTTTGCATGGTAATATGTGTTTCATCCATATCATAAAGATTAAAGTACGTACAAGTCACATAAAGACCGACATGACGAAACTGAAAAGACAGCAGAACGTCTCTGAGCTTGACACCAACGCTTATCACCTGCCTTCGGCACCACCATAGCAGCCACTGAAAGAAAAGATGACGGATCACCATAACAGTATTCATAATTTATATTTTATACTTTTGATAGGGATATTCTATCATGTCTAATATTTTATTATATAATATATTTTTAATATAAGTCATGAGTAAAAAATTATATCTGTATTAACTAAACATTGTTTTTATACATTAAACATACCTTTTTCATAAACATTTCAAACGTCGGTATTAACTATCATTTTTTATATAAAACATAGGTTCATATTTAAATGTTTTATGTACTAATCAACATTTGTATGTATATTTTTAACACAAAAATATTTAAGCATAATGTTACTCCCCAAGGAAACAGCGCCTGCAAAATGGGCCGTGGTATCTGCAGCCCTTTTAAGCTTCGCACGCGGCTTGGTTCAATAGATATTTTTAGGGAGCCGCTAGGCATCATACATGACTTTGCTTTAATTGCGATTATTTTCTTTTCAAACAACTTATTCCTAAAATCTTGGAATGGATATTAATTAAAGATATTTTATTTGTTTCCAATAGCAAGGACCATTGCTTCCTAAACAAGATTGTTGCTTCCAAAAAAAATTCCAATTGAATCGACGGCTGTTCACTGGTCTGACGCTCGTTTTCTATCAGAAGAAGACTACAGATAAGAGCATCTTTACTCCTAATGTCTCAGTGGGTAGTCCGCGTTTCGGGTTTTATTTTCGTCCCATCTAATATGGTCTTTTTTGTACCTACTCTCACCTCGCGCTCAGCCGCAATGAACCAAGAAAAACCCTCCAGCCGAATCCCCCACCCGCCCCACGCGCCTAACCTCCCGTCGCACCCAAGACAAAGGAAAGAAAAAAATCTACGAAAATTAACCAGCGAAAAAAACCGGCGAAAATTAACCAGCGAAAAAAAAACCGCGACAAGATCGTGCGTGCGTACGAGCGAGGCCTCCTGCCCTCGAGCGCCTATTGACGCACGCCCTAGATCAGATCCCGCCGACGACTGCCCCTCCTCAGCGTCCTCCCGCCGCCCCTCTCCTTCGATCTGATCTCCTTCGCACCCCGCCGTCGCCGGCGACTCCTCGGCGCCTCGCCGTCGCCGTCACATCAGACGCCGGCCACTCCTCCGCGGCCTCACGCTGTCGTCCTCTCCTTCGCAAGGAACACCCGACCCTTCCTCCGCGGCCTTGTGACGCCGACCACTCCTTCGTGGCCTCACGCCGCCCTCCTCTCCCTCCTTCCTTCGTCCAAGGCCAGGACTTCCCCTCCCTGACCCGATCTGACGGAGAGAGGGCCAAGCCTTGCCACTCCGGTGGTCACTTTGGCCAAATCCGGTCGGGGAAGCCACCGTAGAGACTGAACGTCGGCGCAGCAGCAGCAGTCCTTGCGACGGTGGGTGCCGGAGCTCGTCAAGCAACTCGCCGTCGGCGGCCACGACCACCTCATTCCCTGCCGTGCGTCTCCGTCAACTACTGTGGCATTGACGACAGCGAGCTAGGAGCCTACGAGGTAGACGCCCTGCTGACTGTGTCGTCAAGGCCTCCACATGGCTCCTCTTGCGGCAGACTGCTGGTTGTTTGTCATGTCCTTGATCACCCTAATTTAATCCAAGTCAGGGTAGTCTCTTGCATTAAGCCATCTGGCTCTGCTCTGCAATTTCTCGAGAGAACATTGTGGAGAACCTAACTCATGGATGGTTGGTTCAGTTTTTGGGATGAATTGATGACAAGGAGAGCACGTTGGAAATAGTGGAAGTGGAGACGGGAGAGGATGATCGGGATCAAGTACATCACAATCATCGGCATCATGTGGCTCTCCTACACCAACGCAATTCAGGTTTGATAATTGGTGAGATATACCATGCCGTGGTTTATACTCTTACTACTTGTTATCAATTCACTTGGCCGGGTGAAACCCCATGCAAGATTATCACTTTCCCTTGTTCAATAATTTCTGGATTAGTCACAGAATCTTGTTTGGTTTGGTCTTTGGTTCTGTGATTAGATGAGGGTGGGTGCCATGGTCGTCTATGCTGGGCTTCTGCACGATCACATCTTCCACATGTTCGGTGCTGGAGTGGCTGATCTTGTGGAAGGGTTACGTTTTCCTCTTCTCATGGATTTTGACCATTGTTTTAGAGGGATTCGGATAATGGTTCTGTGATTTAAATTATGATGGCCTGCATCATGCCTCCCTATATTTAAGGCAAATGATAATGGAAGTACACCTTCATGAACAAGCTAGCCGAGGTCTTGGAATTCCAACCTAGGTAAACAAGTGAACTCATTTAACGGTTTCCCCTTTTCTGGTGATGCAGGTATAGCTCATTCATTAAGGGCTACTCAGCTCTGTCTTTTTCTCTCTCTTTGGTGATTGGATTATATGCTACTCTGTGTTGAAGGATCTGTTCATGATAAATTTAACAAATCTTGTCATGTTTTCATAAATTATCTATTTGATCACTCTGCGTGGAACAGTAAACATTTGTAGCATGATCAGGGTTTGATTATTTTTATCAGTGCACATAACTTCAGAATATAAACCAATGGGGTTATCTTGTTCGTCTTTCTACTTATGTATGTATACATATGGGATGCTTTGTTAGTTCTGTTGTGCAAATAATCATTCTTTGTGTTGATGAGCTATGATAATGGCTCCCCAAATTACAATACTTGCTAAACGTACACTTTGTTGCGATGAAATCCTATTTATAAGCAGTATATTTTCCTAATGGATTGTGATTAAACTTTGTTGCTTTTACCCACTTTGGTGCTGCTTCAGTGTATCTGTACTAAATCGTAAAATAAGATGATTGTATATTTTGCTTTATAGTACACCGGTTCATGAGAAGAATGCTGAGAAGATTCAGCTTGCTGTGCTAAATGTCATTCTGGCTTGACTCGATAATATCGTGGTAACATGGTGGAATATTTTATTTTTTATTGTAACAAACTGTAGTCAAATTCATCAGATATATATACTTCCAGGATCGGAGGAACAAGTAGTTTTAGCCTTCTGTTTTCGAATTCTTAGTTTAACATCTCTGTACTTGTTGAAGCTGTTATCTCCAACTCTACATGAGCATAGTGATATGCAGTATAGAACATCTCCATTTTTTTCTTCTTTGGTGAGCATGGAATATCCAAATTGACATCTAGAGATAGATAAGTTGGTAGGGTAACGTTCACTAGCTTTTTTTAGGATCAAAATTGATGTATTAATTTTCTTATCAAAGGATGATTAACGGAATCATGGTATTGCGGCCAAAATATACTCTCTTCAGTTTGTTGGTAATGAGCAAAATGTAGTCCTACTGGTAATGGGCTTTGGATTTGTGCGTGAAATACATTGTTGCATGCATGTTTCCTAAGTGAAAAATGTAATGGTTCTGAATATAGCTGGAGATGAATTATTTGCAGCATCCAAACAACAACAGTGGCATGGATACAGTTAACAGTACTAGCAATTGATGATATTGTCATAGCAATTTTAATTTGGAAAAAAAATGTGCGAGATTAGTCTTTTCTTTTCTTTCATGCAATGAAGAGAGTACAAAGTATACTACAATTTTTTGTAACCCACACAATGATTCAAGAAGCAGGGCCAAACAGGACCAATGAAGACGCGTACAGTACTGTTCTTCATGATATGATGTTAATTTTTCCCCACAAATGAATTTAATATTTAATTCTTTGTGAGACAACTACTAAAATGAAGTAGTTTATAGGTTTGAAAATTCCATGTATTGTGCATATTTTTATGTGCGTACTTGACTCAGATGCAAGCTATTCGCAGTACGTATATTCTGAAAGAAAACATGACGTAGCTGCTGAATGCTCTCTGAAACGTAGCATATTTTTTAAAATACTCTATTTGCTTTGAATGAGGTTGCCTTTTGCTTTAAACAATTAACTGCATTCTGAAATACTTTTAAATTTGGCTAAGATTAAGAGATCTAGCAAATGAGTCCAAGTCTCAAAACCAGGTGCATCTTGAGTATTTCTTCTCCACGGCGGGTGGTCCATCTCCATCGTGGAGTGTTGCTAGATCAACAACATCTGGTCTATCTGAATGGCACATTACTGTTCCGAGTCTCCAAGAACCAGGTACATCTCTCTTGCCTTAGCCTCTTCTGATTATCCTTCCTGTTATTATGTAGGAAGCAGATTACCAACTTTCCAAGCTCTATATTCAGCCTTCCTTTCTCATTGCTCATACAAGTTCAATATATGAACATGCTTGTTACACTTAGTTCTTCCAGTTTCTTGAGATAACCATGTCTCAATTTTTTGAACAGCTACAGTACCTATACAGTAAGAATCGAACTGCAAAGGAGCTGATCCCTCTGTTGTTTCATGACTCCCTTATGCCCTTGCGAGGAGCGGCCACCATTGGGCAGGGACAGAGCCGTTGAGCGCCCTTGCTCGGTGGTCCACCACCCTTCTCGCCTCCCGTTCGACGCCTCTTCTCCACACCCCTTCGTTCGATGTGCTTCGACTCATGATGTACCAGAGTGGAGTCAGTATAGATATCAGAGGTGCACATGGGGTCCTCTTTAGTTTTTTTCCTTAATTGTTAACCATCTCCAATTTTATGTCAACTCTACTTATTCCAGTTTCATAGTTGGAGGTATCAATGCAATGCTTTCTATGTATAGATAATACATCAATTTATATCTATCGCCCTGAAGAAAATGTACATTGCTGATACAAATAATCTTTATTTAGTTTACAAACATGTAATGAAATCTACACTACGAATAAGAAGACTGAAGTGTAGGACGCGCTCAGGGGTGTGCGGCAGCCCATGGCGGGCAAGGCGTGCTGCAGTGGGGTTATGGCAGCATTATGGTCATGAGACAGCTAGCATGCTCATTGGTATAAATTAGTTACCCTCATGTGGGCTTATTTTTTATTCTAAGTATTAACATGCCTTCAAAATAATTCTGTAATAGGTATATAATTGCAGGTTGTTGTGTGAGCTGCACCTAAACTGAGAACTGAAACTGCAATGAATTACTTGAAACTTGGTGTCTTTATATTTGCCCCATTTGTTGAGGTTCAGTTTCACTAAAATGGACAGACCATGAGCTCCTTTAGGAACTTGTTGGGAAATGTCGCTTGTGTGGAGAGGCTGGAAATACGAAGACAAGTATGTGTTTGATTATTTTGAAGCTATTTAACATATTAGTGGTGTCAACGAGGGTAAGTCCAGGTTCCACATGTCAAGCTATATCAGTTTTTTCGCAAAGAAATTTCTCTTTATACAACAAGACAATACTTATTTGTGATTTTGCATGCCGTCGTGGAATTCTAGCGAACATGTCAATTTGTTCGTGATTTCGGACGTACAGTATTTGGGTCCCATGCACGAGGAGACGTTGATAAGTTACTTCAGATATACATATGGACCGAACTAAATATGTATTTAGAGATTATAAAAGTGTGTGTTGTTTTGCAATAGTTTTAACCCACTCAACTGTATTATAAATGTGCAAAAAAAATCTGGCCCGGTGGCAAAGCAGAGTATTTAGCTAGGTGAGCTATAGACCAGGAGCTGGTGGGCGGCAGGGCAAGCACGCCGCTTCTCCTCTCTGTCTCCAGAGAGGCGCGTGCGTCAAAAAATGAACATATCTGAGCCACGCGCCTTGCTTCTACTGGTTTCTATAGAGATTGGCTCGCTTAGATTTTAGACTAGGCGGTTGCTGTCGAGGTCGCCAAGGTGATCCTACAACACTGCCATGGGGATTGTTCATGATTCTATCTGGACAAGCAGTGGTGGTGATTGGCTGGGTGGTGGTGTTGCCTTGGGGAGAGACAAAGTGAAGGTAAAAGCAAGCAAGATCCGATGGTGCTGCCGTGAGGATAGCCAAAGTCAAGACGTAGACTACGGACTCGTCGCAACGAACCTGGACGCTACGAGCCTGATTCATGGACCAATGGACATCCTCTAGCTCTCATGCGTTTTAGTCTCTCTTTTCTCTTTATGCTGTATCACCAATGGTGCGCGCGCGAGAGAGAGGGAGAGGGAGAGGGGTCTAAATGATTGTATCCGTACCAGTTTCATGTTTCCATGCATGTCACATAGAAAACAGTATCTTCATGTGGCAAGTATCTAATGCATATACATGAGTTATATTATTTATCGTATTCACATACTAATATATTCATGATTTTTTTTTTTTTGCATTGTAGAGTGCTAGCACGCTACATTGGAGAGAAAGCGTTGAGAGAATGCTTTGTTGGGATGATAGACATGAATAATCAATCCTGAATCATCATTCCAAGGTTAGATTTGTACTTCCTGCCCAGTTCTTTTTCACAAAGGACCAAGCCTCTTACTTTATCCATTTCTTAATTTTGTTCCTTCACAGAAAAACATTTTCTCATTTCAATCTTTCTCCATTTGGTATGAGTATGACACACGCTCTGATTTTTTTGACTATTCTTGGTTGATTAATGGTTGGTGTATTGCCTTCCACTTTGGATTATTCTAAATCTTCTTGCTTAGGCTATGTGTACCATTCTGTCATGTGCCACCATTGATCTGAGCAAAAATCAGTGTAGATGAACCGAGCTATTTTATTATAAGCTGTGTACAGAACTTCCTGGAAAGATAACCATGTAGTTATTGTTTTATGCCGTATATATTCAGATAGGTGAATTATCGCAAGTTAGTCCCGGTATGTTAATAGGATTGTGCCAACCTAGAGCCTTTTCAGATGGTGCCAACTCTGTTTGGGGTTTCCTTCTACCTAATCAAGGCTTAGCCCAATTTGTCTTGTCCTTATCTCCTTTTCTGTCATAAATTCTTCATCTATTCAAGAAGCTCATTTTTGTTAGTTGGAACAACTGAAAAAATCATACTCCCCTGTTCCTGTATATAAAGTCTAATTGTTTTTTCAAAAGTCAAACGAGTGCATGTTTGACCAAGTTTTTAGAAAATATATTGATATCCACTATACCAAATTTATATCATTCGATCCGTCATGAAAAGTAGTTTTATATTTTATCTACTAGGTTTTTCAGATGTTGATATTTTATTCTATAATCTTGGTCAAACATTCGAATGGTTGACTTGGAGGATATCAATACACCTTATTTTCTGGAATGGAGGGAGTATCATTCTTGGTGTGACGGACAAATAGAAAGAAAGGTCCGCAAAGAGTGCACTCACAAAAGCCATGTACTGTAGGCCATGAGTGATTACCTTGAAAGCTTTCTCATCGAGGCCATAGTTCCAAACTATACCATCATTTAAGAAACATTCAATCAGAATTGGAGGAAATGCCATCCATTGGGGTTCTGAAGTTCTGAACTTTGATCTCTCTATTTGAATCGTTGTTATTATTTTGTCTGTAGGCCATGAGCAAATAATCTGGAGAGTGCCTAATGTTCCTCAACTTTTCTTATGTTCCAAATTCACTATTAGTGTTGATCATCTTCAAAGAACAGAAAACGTATGACAGGATTAAGATTGTAATTTGTGCTCATATTTTTTTTTCCAAAATTCACTGCTTGATTAATTTTGTTGTAGAAGCTTGAGAGAAAAAGATAGTAAATACATAGTAACTTTATATTGATTTAAGAGTAATAGCAACACACCTGCTTTTAACTATATATAAATATCTCTATATTGTTCTATACTGTCCGTCAGCAAGCGAGCGTTTGAATTGCTGTTGATGTGCATTGTACGTGGGCTTGGCCACTTGGATCGTGAGACGAGATCGATCGACTAGATGCTTGTTTATTTGTGTTGTTCTTAATTTAACTTTGTGGAAGGCTGCGAGCCGAATGCGTCATCGACGAGGAGGTGAGTTTGGATTTGGACGGTGAAGATGAGAAGATAGTTGGGAAGGAAGAAGGTATAAAATCAACAATATCGTCTGGTGTGCGTGAGGATCCTAATGGTACATGTTTGACGCGATCGTTGCTAACCTAATAAGATATGCGGTAGCACGAGGTGGTGGCATAAATGGGGTGGTTGCGCTGCATGTCCAAGGCTGCACTAGGGAGGCGCGAGCGGTGCCTCCCGCAAGATTCCATTGGGGCGACTCATGGGCGGCAGCCACCCCCAAGACCCTGTTAGCACAATTTCATAATAATATATTTATACTGATTGTTGTGCAAAATAGAACGCTATTGTTTGTAGTTATATTAGTTTATTTCCTCTATATACAATGACACGTCTTATTGTGTGTCCAAGAGGAAGGAAAAATATATGTTTCTAGGTGTTATGTGACTTACCTTTAAAAGGAATAACTCTAATAAGAAGTCCTGTTTTAGATGCCGAGTTGATGAAATTTGTTACCTAAGATATATGCGGTAATTTGATATGAACCCAAATATCTTGTTTTCCTTCAAATAAATTATCCCTGGAAATATTTGTTTTGAGTAAATCTTTCTTTGTCGTAGGCATGTTGCAACCACTAACAAGTCCAGTCACCATCACATGTTTACTGCGTGGATTCCATATTTGTCACAATATTGGCATAATCGACATGTGTGAGTCATCTATAATCTACGAGATGGCCAAATGGATAAGATTATTTAACATGTTTACTGCATGGATTCCACAAGTGTCACAATATTGTTTGTACATGTGAAATTTAACATGTAACTCTTGCAACTATTTCAAGAGCCCGTGGCCACGCACGGGCACTCTACTAGTCTCCAATAGATGATGTATATTTTGGTGCTCTAAACCAGTGATGCAAAAATTTGGAGCACAAAAATATGCTTTTTACATCTCTGAAAAAGGCTCAACACCAACAGATGGTCCAAAACGAAGATGGAAAAGAGCAACTCCAACAGATGTTCCAAAACAAAGATGTAAAACCGGCAGGCGGCCGCGCGACTGTTGTTCAGCCACTGTACAACCGCACATATTGAAAAAACATATAAAAACAACATAAAAAAATTATACATGTCCACAATATCAAATTATTACATAGTTCTTCAAATCCACGAGACCAAATGCAAATAGTTTTGCACAATACAACATAGTTTTCACAAACAAATAATGAATCTATGCTGCCCTTTCTCCATGCCATGTCCAATGCCGTTCCATCAAATCTTTCTGGAGTTGATCATGCACATCGGTGTCTCTAATCTCGCTGTACACCTTCATGAAACCTCTGATCCGCTGTTCTTTTCACATGGGGTTAACAAGAATGCCCATCAAGTGACAGAAGTTCTAATCGTGCTTCGGCTTCTTCCCCTTGTGCATGGCCACTAGCATAGCAATGTCTCTTCTTCATGCAAATCAAATTCATCGCCCGACGATGAATCGTCCACGAATGGGGAGTCAACCGACCTCATCTACAATGCAGACAACCACCGTCAAACATACTATCCAATCCCAATTTAAATCATCAAGTTTCGTCGTTTTTTACCTTGGGGAATTCCGTCGAACACCTTGTGCGCGGGATGGAGGAAGATGGCCGGCGGTTGGATTGGTAGTCGGTTGCTGCTGCGGACAGCGGCGCAGAGGAGAAGGAAGCTCGGCGGCCGGCGCAGAGGAGCTATACGGGCAGCCGAACCGCCGGAGTCGGCGAATCACGCCGCGGCTGCTTCCCGAATCGGCGGCGCTAGGGCGGCTGTGAGACGCCCTCCGATGGGGGAGGCGACACGGCCTAGGGCGGCGGATGCTGGCGGCCGCGATTTGGGGCGGTGCCGGTGGCGATTTCTAGCGGCTGGTGCTCGGGCGGGCGGTCGCGAGTGGGAAGGAAAATGGACTGCTGGTTGGTCGTTTCGCGAGCGGCCATGGTTTTATCTCGTGGTGCGGGCTTCGTTCACGGCCCGGCGAGGTTCTTACCTTCGTGTAGGAGCCAGCGGGGTGGGGGGTCCCGGATCTCGTCGAGGTCGCGGGCTATGGTGTCAGGAGGTCGTCCGACACTGGCCGGGTTGGACCTCAGATGGTTGGCGGTTATGTGGAGACAGAGTATCTTCCTCCTCCATGTCGGTATGATTTTCTGTTGTTGTTCTTCCTCTTTCATGGCAGTTGGCCCGGCTGCAGCGCCGGAACCGGATCTTAGTTCTCTTCCATTTGGAATTGTGGTACTTAAAGCCATGGATGACGAAGGTTGGTGCAGGTCTCTTGGATACATATGTGTGTTCATGTCTTTTCGTCACCGGAGCAAATAAATAGGGCCGCAGTGCGGTGGTGATTATGTCGTGGCGGAAGATATTGGCCTGCTTTGATCTGGTTGCCCACTCTTGTGTTGCAGATGTCTTCTAAAAGGTTTGAGGATGATGGCACAGAGCTCCAGAGGTCTTCGTGTTTTACTGGTTGTGTTAGGGTACTTTGTAATTTTCTTCTGGTTTATTATGTGTGTGTTAGAGTATGTTTGTACGGGTTAAAGACTTTGTATTTGTTGGTGATTTGAATACAAGCATGCTTTTAAAAAAATGTCAGAAAACACGCATTCACCGGTTGGATTGGTTGTGACTTTGTATTTACTGGTTATGCGCGTCCTTCGTCCGCTCTCGTCGCTCTCTCTCCCGCACCAAAAAAAAAAACCTGTCGTTCGACCTCCCCACGAGCGAGAGAGGAAGCCGGCCAGGTACCGGAATGACCCAACGTCGCCGCGGCAGCTCGCCAGCACCGGCGCCTCCGCCCCCGCCTCATCCACAGGATACGATCGACACCTAGCTCTAGCTAGTAGGAATCAAACGTACGGCTAGGCAGCCAGATCGTGGAGATTAGCGGCCGGCGTCAAGGAGGGCGTGACTAGGTTAAGCGCTTTAATTATCTCTCTGAGCCCATGCGTATTTGTGAAAGGAGCCTGTGGAAGAGGCGGTAGTGCGAGAAAATATATATCCCATGTCGTCAGAATCGCATTCCCCTCCCACTCAGCCTCTCTTTATATGGCGTCTCTCTCTCTCACACGGTCGCACCTTCGTCTTCCCCTCACCAACACACACACAGTGTATACACAACACACAAGTCCAACCAGCAGCAGTCGAGCCAACAAGCAGCCAAGTCCCAGTTGTGTCTGTCCGGATCTTGACACTGGCCCGTACGTAGGTCGATCGTGGGCGAGGATGAACGCGATGCTCAACTTCCCCACAAGAGACCGTCGTTTTTGGTGGTTCGGTGACTTCACTGCACTCCTTGTTCTGTCTCACAACGGCCTCACCCTCACTTCACCTCATCAATCATGTCATGGCACCAGCAGTTCCATTGAACTCATCAGTTCCAGCGTCGTGTGATACACCTTGTTCTTGTTCCGCAACTCCGCCGGCGAGTCCGGTCCGAGGTTGCGGAGCGAGAGCGAGCGTCGTAGACGAAGTAGTCGAAGTATGCGAAAGTAAAAGTGACACAGGGAGATAGAGGAGACCAGCTTTATTAATCAATGATCAGGTGTTACAATGATAGCTCCTCGTTGCTTTATATAGGGGGTAGGTGGTCAAGGGATAAGTACCCACTTAACAAAAGAGGGGAAACGGGAGGGGCCGGCCCGTGCACTTTGCACGCGGCCGCCGCCACCTCTCCGGGTGACCCGGTTTCCCAACACTCCCCCTTGGGTAATTATCCGTATATCCATGCCTCAAAACTCCGAAAAACCCAGTGGGAAAAAAATGTGAAGAAAGAGCACACAGTATACGTTGTTGTATTGCACGAATTGCCTCGTCAAAAACCTCGTGTGAGAAACATCAGGAAAACTCACTCAAGGAAAAAAGAGTACAATCCACTCAACCATCAAGTTGAGTACTCGATCATCAGGATTGAGATTTTAGCGACGAGTTTGTGAAGTTTCTCCCCCTGAACCTTGCATCTCTCTAAGTCTCATCATACCGATTCCACGCACACACCTCTCTAAGGTTGATGCCGGTAATGATTTAGTGAACATATCAGTAAGATTGTCACAGGACTTAGTATGCAAAACTCTCACCTCGTTCAACTGTTGCAGCTCATGTGCATAGAAGAACTTGGGACTAATATGCTTTGTGAGGTTACTCTTCACATAACCCATCTGGACTTGTGCAACACAAGCAACATTATCTTCATAGATAATGGTAGGGGTTTGTACGGTGTTCAGCCCACATGTCTGCTGAATGTGGCCGATCATCCGCCGAAGCGATACACACTCTTTTGACGCTTCGAATAGTGCCATGATTTCCGAGTGGTTCGTGGAAGTCGACACAAGTGTTTGCTTGGACGATTTCCAGGAAAACGCAGTTCCACCACAAAGGAAAACATACCCAGTCTGCGATTTGCAATCATGCGGGTCCGACAGGTACCCAGCATCGGCATAGCCTATAATAGATAGGTCTTGATTCCTCTTATAAAATAGACCAAGATCTTTGGTCCCTTGCAGGTAACGGAAGACGTCCTTGACACCTTTCCAATGTCTTTTGGTAGGTTCAGAACTGTACCGAGCAAGCAAACTGACGGCGAACGCAATGTCTGGCCGTGTACAATTTGCGAGGTACATGAGTGCTCCAACTGCACTCAGGTAAGGAACCTCTGGTCCCAGAGTTTCCTCGCCCTCTTCCTTTGGCTTGAACGGGTCCTTGTCTGGCTGTAAAGATCTTCCGACCATCAGGGTCTTAGAAGGATATGCCTGATCAAATCCAAATCTTTCCAACACCTTCTGGGTGTAGGCCGACTGGTGCACTAGAATCCCATCAGGGGAATGTTCAAGTTGCAGACCTAGACAGAACTTGGTTTTACCCAAATCCTTCATCTCGAATTCCGACATCAGGTAGGAACTCGCTTCCTCAATATCCTCAGGTGTACCGATTATGTTTAAATCGTCCACGTACACCGAGATTATACATAATCCATCTTGGGATCGCCGTATAAAAACACATGGGCAATCTTTATTGCTCGTGTAGCCCTTCTCATGAAGGAAATCACTTAAGCGATTGTACCACATTCTACCGGACTGTCTGAGTCCGTACAGTGCCTTTTGAAGTTGAACACTGTATAGACCCCTATTTGCTCTATCATGGTTCGGAACAGGGATACCTTCTGGAACCTTCATGTATATGTTCGAATCCAAGTTACCATATAGGTAAGCAGTGACAACATCCATTAGTTTCATTTTCAAGCCCATGTTTACTGCCATCGAGATCAAGTATCTAAAGGTAACTCCATCCATGACTGGGGAATAAGTCTCCTCAAAATCGACACCTGGTCGTTGAGTGAAACCTTTGAGCAACGAGCCTTGCTTTGTACCGTACTACCTTATTATTTTCATCTCTCTTTCGAACAAAAACCCACCTATGGCCAACAGGGCGAATGTGGGGAGGAGTTCGACAAACTGGTCTGAACACCTTCCTTTTGTTGAGAGATAATAATTCGGCAGTAATTGCCTGCTGCCAATCTTTCCAATCCGACCTTTTCTTGCAATCAGCGAGCGTGTTAGGCTCAGGGTCAAGATCTATGATTGAGGCAATTTTCGTAGCAAAGTTGATGTCGACAATCACCGTTGCTCGGTTCAGGGACTCCCCCGTATAAATATAATTTATGGCCATTTCGTCATGGAGCGCATCAGGCGCAAACACTTGCTCTACCAAATTTCCCATTATGGGAGCAAGGTCCTTTAGATTTCCCGCGCCGATGTGTGCGCTCACATCTCCGCTGGGTGTTTCCCCTATGGGAAAGTTTAAGTCCGGAATTTCGTGCACTGAATTTTCCGTACTTGTGCCAGGTCTCGACTGGCTCCCCGTTTCAATTTGGGGTACTTTGGTGACAGGCTGTGATAAATCTCTCTTATCCTTTTTCGTCGGGCGTCCCCGAGTACTTGGGATTTGAGAAGCCGGATTTCTCGTCCTTTTAAGCCTTTGGACGGGAGCGGGCATACCATCATTTTTCTTCGGTATTTCAACCCTTTCTGGTGCATTGCGCGCGTGCACATGCGATTTTGTCACAGTCTTTAAGTCACTAAAGTGGTCGGGCAGTTGATTTGCTAAAGACTGCAAATCTATTATCTTTTGGACTTCTCTCTCAGTCTCAGCAGTGCGCGGGTCATGAGCGTGGATCCCCGTGGCTTGCCACGTGATTTCTCGACTTTTAGCATCAAGGGGTTGATTCTCTCCCCCTAAAGTCGGGAAAAGATCCTCGTCAAAAATGCAATCAGCAAAACGAGCCGTGTGACAGTCTCCTGTCATGGGGTCCAGATACCTGATTATGGACACAGTCTCATAACCAACGTATATCCCCGACTTACGGAGCGGGCCCATCGCCGATCACTGAGGGGGTGGTATTGGTACATATACTTGGCAACCGAACCTACGAAGGTGGGAAATTTTCGGTGCCGACCCTTGCGCAAGTTGAACAGGAGAGTGGATGTTGTAGGCCGACGGTCGAAAGTTGATGAGATTAGCCGCGTGTAACACCGCGTGGCCCCAACATGTAGTTGGTAAATTACAACCCTGAAGGAGCGGTCGGGCAATGAATTTAATTCTTTTAATCAATGCCTCGGCAAGTCCATTTTGTGTATGAACATGTGGTACCGAGTGCTCAACTTTGATTCCCATTGCCATGCAATAATCATCGAACGCCTTTGAAGTAAATTCTCCGGCGTTGTCCATTTGAATAGACTTTATACGATAATCCGGGAAATTATTCCGCATTTGGATGATCTGTGAGATCAATTTTGCAAAGGCATGGTTCCTTGTTGACAGCAGGCAAACATTGGACCATTTAGAGGAAGCATCAATGAGCACCATGAAGTACCGAAACGGCCCCGTGAGGGGCTGAATTGGACCGCATATGTCCCCTTGGATACGTTCCAAGAACGCGGGGATTTCATCCCTCACCTTGAGGGGCGATGGCCTAATGACTAACTTCCCCTTAGCGCATGCGGAGCACACGAAATCATCAGGATTCGGGAAGTTCTTCACGTTAACATTATGGCCATGCGAGTTGTTAATTATATTTCTCATCATCCTAAGTCCGGGGTGGCCTAACCTATCGTGCCAGAGGCAGAAGAGTTCAGAGCTTCTAAAGACGGTCTTGAGGGTAGTGTACACGGGCGGTGCTACTATCTTAGTGTAGTATAGCCCTGTGTCAAACGAAGGAAACCTTTCGATAACATGTTTACCACCTGCATCCCGCTTTGTGATGAGGAGGCATTCCTTGCCGTTTTCATCATCGGTCTCAACATGGAAACCATTAGCGCGGATGTCTCTAAAGCTCAATAGAGTACGAGTCGACTCCGGGTACAACAACGCATCATTAATGAGCAAAGTTGTCCCCATGGGGAGTATAATAGTGGCTCGTCCGGAGCCAACTATGTGAGAACCGCAGCCGGCGATTGTCATAATACTTCCCGGAGATTTTTTAATGGACTCAAAGTACTTAGTTTCTCGTAAAATGGTATGAGTGGTGGCGCTATCGGCAAGGCACGTTTCCTCCATTCGGGCGCCACACGCGTTCTAAAATATGACATCTAATTAATGTAATGAGGAAGAAAATACATTAAAAATAAATGCACACATCTCAGAACATAACATGCTATCATGTATAAATAATGGAATAAATGAATAAATGTCATCCAATTGCCAAAGTAAAGAATAAGTTTATGCTCTCATAGAGCTCACAACCAAATCGAATTTATTCAATTTTATTGTATCAAAGCACGGAATCGTGATAACCAAAGAGGTATGCTAAGTGGACTCGGTGAAGAAGCCATTCACTTCCGCCGCAATCTCCATACTAGTGAGCTGATCCTCCTCAGAAATTATCTTGGAGGCAGCATCAATGTCTAGTGGCGGCGCCGCCGAGGCGGCCATGTGGTCAACCTCCATGGCGACGTGGGCCTCGGTAGAGACCGCCAAAGCTGCCGCGATGGGCACCACGGGGGTCGCCTCTATAGGCGCAGCAGGGGGAGTAGCAATCATCATGGGTGCCGCCATGGGCGCCGGTGGAGCTCCCTCCTGAACCAAGGCGAGGTGCGTCTCACGCGCCTTCCGAGCCTTATATGCATCAACGACCTCCTGTGGTGCGCGGCACCGGCGGGAGAAATGCTCCACCGAGCCACAACGGAAGCAGTCCTGAGGCCTTTGCCCTCCCTTGCCCGGCTTGTTCTGCTTAGCCGGGGCGGGGGGTGAGGGCCCTTCTTCTTGCCCTTCCGGCCCCTCTTCTTCTGTTGAGGCTTGCGGACTTTGAGAGCGTTCACCTCCTGGCGAGAACTCCCCCCAAGTGGTTGCGCGACAAAGTTCTTTTTGAGAACCTCGTCTTGCGCCTCCGCCACCTGGAGGACGTCAATCAACTCTGAATACCTCGTGTAGTTCCCCTGGCGGTAGTTCCGTGAGGACTGGACCGCGTCGGGGTGGAAAGTGGATAGGGTTTTCTCAATCTTCTGGGAGTCGGTAATCTCAGTACCACACAACCGAAGAGTCGTACAAATCCGGTGCAGAGCCGAATTGTACTCCCCAACCGTCTTGAAGTCCGCAAACCTCAGACGGATCCACTCTGCCTCTGCACGTGGCTTCACAGTGTACTTCAGCCGCTCAAACCGCTGCTTAAGAGCGGTCCAAAGGCCAGAAGCACTGCGCTCAGCCATATACTCATCTTTCAGAGTAGGTGACAGGTGATGACGGAGAAAATGCAGAGCCTGCGCATTCTCAGTCTCGAACTTGGGATCAGTGACGGCCAGCTGGGCCCCCTTACCGATCGCCATCAGGAGGGTTTTGCCCTGGAGAAAAATCTCGCAGTCCGGGGACCATGACAGGTAGTTCAGCCCTGTCTGGGCCAACTCAGGAAACTCCTTGTGGACAATTCCGGCCATCTGCGATTTATGCAAAAATCATGAGATTACAGCAGGTAATCTTTTGCACAAAGCGATGTTGATAAACTTATTCAATAAAATGACGTTCCAATATTTAAAACATGCTATTATATGACTTACTAAATGATTAAGAGTGCTAAACAATTAATCTACAGCAGTAAAATCATACAATAATATCATGTTACAAAAGATAGCATGTTAAGCGCATCTAGTATGTGAAAACTAGCCCAAAAATTGAATTCCCGAGGTATTTTTAAGCCCAAATACGCATTTTCAGCGAAAACAGACAGTTCCAGGGGGTTCTACGCGAAATATTGCTGCAGGAATAAAAATCGCGCAAGAACTGAAAACTACAGGGGCTAAACCGTAAATTTTTTACGCGACAGCCGGCTCCCCTCTTTTATTTATTTATTGGAGGGATCCCACGGCCGCGGCCCATCCGGCCCAACAGCCAGCGGGCCGGCCCAGGCGCTGCGCTCGGGTTAGGCACGCGCCGCTAGGGTTTCCCCTATCGCCCAGGGGCGGCGGCGGCCTAGGGCCGGCCAATTCGCGCGGCGGGGCCTGGCGCCACCCGACGGCGGCCAAGGCACGCGCCGGCGGCGCCCTAGGGCCGGCCAGCTCGCGCGGCGGGGCCTGGCGCCACCCGACGGCGGCCAAGGCACGCGCCGACGGCGGCCTAGGGCCGGCCAGCTCGCGCTGCGGGGCCTGCACGCGGGGGCGGCCGGGGCTGGCCATGGCCAGTGGCGCGGCGCGGCCACGGGACGGCGCGGCCACGGCGCGCGGCGCGCGGCTACGGCGACGACGGCCGGCACGGCACGCGGCTGCGGCGGCTGCGGCCACAGCACGCGGCGGCCATCGGGGCGCGCGGCCTCGGCGCGGCCAGCGGGGCACGCGGCCATGGCGCGGCGGCGCGGCTCGGCCCCGGCGCGGCGCGGCCGGAGCAGCACGGCCAGCGCGACGCGGCCACGGCCACGGCCACGGCGGGCGGTGTGCTGCCACGGCGACGGCCAGCACGGCGGCGCCGGCGACCAGCGGGGTCGCGGCCAGCAGGGCGGCGCGTGCAGCGGGCACGCGAGCGCGGCGACGGCAGTCGAGCGCTTGGCGACGGGGACGTCGTCATCTGCCTCGGGATGGCAAGATCGTGCGTCTTCGGGACGTCACGACGCGTGTACGTCGGGTACAACGCGGCGGTACCGTGATCATCTGGATCACGATCTGTACCGACTCCCGTATAGTGTAGTGTAGTCAACAAGTCTCTCGTGATCCAAAAAACATCGACATTGGTCGGTGACGTGTTCGTCCGCTCGGTTTTTGGGAGAGAAATCCACACCATAGGTAGATGTATCCGAAAAATAATCTAATCGCAAAAACGGAATCGTAGTAACGAGAGAAATCCATTTTTGCAAAGAGTGGGGATCGGATCTTATACCTCCGCGGGATCGACGAAAGCCTGCGTGATGCAGGCTTGACGCAGGCTTGACGGAGAGTTGATGGAGCGAAGCGTGCTGATAACGTGTTCCGCAACTCCGCCGGCGAGTCCGGTCCGAGGTTGCGGAGCGAGAGCGAGCGTCGTAGACGAAGTAGTCGAAGTATGCGAAAGTAAAAATGACACAGGGAGATAGAGGAGACCAGCTTTATTAATTAATGACCAGGTGTTACAATGATGGCTCCTCGTTGCTTTATATAGGGGGTAGGTGGTTAAGGGATAAGTATCCACTTAACAAAAGAGGGGAAACGGGAGGGGCTGGCCCGTGCACTTTGCACGCGGCCGCCGCCACCCCTCCGGGTGACCCGGTTTCCCAGTTCTGTCTCACAACAGTTTATTCTGAAAATCAAAGCGACGCTGCTTGGTAACTGACAAAATATCTGCAGAAAACATACAGGCGGGGGGGGGGGGGGGGGGGGGGGTGTGCTTTCATGCTTCAAGGCCCGTTTAATTTGGACCACATCTTTTTTATAGTACAGTATGTTTAATTTATGCGGAGATACATTTTAAGCAAGAATCATTTATTTGTCGTCAAATTTTGAAGTGAAATCCACTTTTAACAATACTCACATCAGAATTACTAGTACAAACAATTTTGCACGTGTGGAAGTCTCCCATCTTCAGATAATTAGGCAAGCGGCAGTTTTGCAATGACAATCTGCAAAGTGGAAAATATTCAAATTTCTCGTTTTTTTAGGGGATATTCAGATTTCTCGTTTCTTTTCCTCGGGGGTTTCAGATTTCTCGTAATCGTTGGAGGGGGTGTGTTTGTGTGTGTGCCCGGCTCGGCAAGGCCATGGACGAGAGGTCGCCGCTGCTTTGTCTTGTTTGGCCGCCGCCGTCGAGTCCTTCGGTGTCACCGCCATTCACGCAAGCGGGAATAAGAGAACCCTAAATCAGATGTACCAGTTTAGAGCATGATGAAATACGTGTGTTTTGGAATCAGGAACGAACTACTGGAATTGAGAATTGACGGCGAGTGGGAATGGGCTGCTTTGAGATTGTCACCGCCGCCACGTGTCGGTTGTCCAATTGGGTCTCACGTCCTCGCCTGTGAGACCTGGTCTCATAAGAAATTTTTATCCGGGTGGGCGGATAACGACCGTCAAAAGCGCAGGCTGGAGGTCGTGAGGTGGGGAAAGTGAAATAGGGATGGCCAAACGAAAAACTAACCAGTTGGGGTCCTTTTTGTCAACTTCTCGCACAAGTCACAGGTCATTCCTCCGCGTGGCAATCCAAGTTGACGTGGCCATGGTCAATTTGCCACGCGGCTTGGTCAGCACCATTTAGGACCCGCAGTGGACAACTTAACTAGTTTTAGGACCTAGCTTTGCATTTTAGAACTTTTAGGACCTAGGTGACACACCTCGAATACTTTTAGGATCAACAGTGCATTTTACTCTTTCAAGGCGGATGCACGTGTTTGTATTATAACATATTTAACTTAATTAATAACATAAAAGAGAGGTCAATCCTAAATAGAAGTTTAGCATCTTCTAACTTTTTAGTTTAACACTTGCTTAACACTGTAACATTGCCCAACAATGTACAAATCTACAACAAATATGTGAGCAGAGAAGCAAGTGCAAAAATAAGTACATCCTCCATTTGGTCCCCAAATCCTGTTACCCAAATAAATGGATTTCTTGAAATTCCTCAAGATATCTCAAGCAGTAGGTTTTATCCCAGCCTTGTGAGAATACCTGAAACAGTGACGCAGTAGTAAATACCGAAGTGAATATTTCTAGCAGATACTTATGAGTTTAAGACATTTACATCAAAATTAATCTGCCCTCAAATAGAAAATGTGAGGTTCAAGTGGCCAGACTTCACAAAGCACTGTCACCATTTTAGGTTGAACATTATGTACCTAAAAAAATGAGCCGGATCGGTTCCATGCTTTTTCAATGTTCTGGTTCGAAACAAAAGAAACAAGTTACTTGGTTTCAAAAAGAACTATGATTTGTACCTTATCATACTTCTAAAAATCATCATGGTCTTCCTGACTACAGTTCCTCCCAATTGATCATTCCACTCCTAAACTCTATGAACGTACCCCTAAGCAAATGTTTACTTGGTCAATAAAGAGCTAGTACCGGTATGGTGAGAACTCTCGGACATGATTCTGTGCTGACATTTTAACCGAGATATCCAAGTCCATGATGTAATGGGGAGTGAAGTTAATAAATTCCAGCAAAGAGCACATATTATGAACATTTATTGTATATATACTTTTTTTACCAGCCAACTGTGGGGTAAAACACCCACCTGAGGCTGGTCATAGTGGGGAGTAACTTATACTAGTGTCATGCATATGACACTAGTCTAAGTTACTACTTTCATAGTGCAAAGTAACATGGTAGTAGTGTCATAGGTTGCTTCATTTATTAGCTCATAGACTCATTTTGCCTCGGGAAGCGCTATGTTACAGTAACATATTATGTTACCACAAGCACCTCTTTCCTCATTAAATACTTGCCACGTAAGCAAAATTGTCTTGGGATGTGTTAAGTTACTACCTAAGTTACCCCACTATGGCTAGCCTGAAGTTAAAACGGCCGGCGGCGACATGGGGTGAACCATCAGCCTAATGAAGCCGGCGATAGGACTATAAAGACTTAGGCAAAGAGAAGCAAAGTCCCCCCGAGCCGCAAGCAACCAAAAAAGGAATTACATTGCTACCCACCTCTCCATAGCGCTCGAGCATCGTCTTCTACCTCTGCTATTGCTGGCTCTCCTCGTGGCACCGACTGCCAGTGAGCGGGGCCGGCCCTAGTATTATGGAGGCCCTAGTGCGATTTATGGCAGAATGAACATTAACACAGTAATTTATATACTTTCGACAATATATATCATATAGTATCAAGAAAATAAAAATAAAAGACATTAACATAAAAACATAATTTTAGTTGGCAAATAGAGTCTCAATACACCACCTATATGTGATTATATGATGCAAATAATGATTATAATATACTCAACTATAAATAACTATTAAATAAACACAACATGGTGAAGTGTGCCGATGAGGGGGGGGGCATACGGCCCCTGTCCATATTAAAATTTTGTTATGCATTTTTTTGTAATTTATTTAAGTATGTAGATATATTAGGCCCTTATTTAAGTACTAGCTCAGCCACTGCCGACAATGGCGGCGACGGCGATGATGTTGGCGGTGCTACTGATGGCAAGATGCTCCTGGAGCCAATGGGGCTTCTCAAGCCAGTGGTGTTGCTGATGGTGCGGACGGCGCTGTTGCAGCTGATAGGTCTGAATCTGCCCGTCGGGTTGGCATTACTATACTATATCACTAAGCTCCCTAGTTATAAAGGCCTCTCAGCCAATTGAGTTTGTCAATTCTGGATCCAGCCTCCCAATTTTGACTCGGTCGTGCGTCTAGCGGGTCCCTTTGGTCAGTGGAGGTGGCTGATCCCTTTCCCATCGTGGTAGAACTCTCTCGATCCCTACCATCTATACGTGCTCCGAGGAGAAAAAAGGTTGAAGAGAGGAGGCGTCCTCCGTCGGCGGATCTGCCATTCCCCTTCCCCTCCGGCGTGCTCGCATCAATTCCACCAAGGCAAGTATTAATCACTCAGGGTGTGCTTCATGCTTCAATGCCCGTTTAATTTGGAGCACATCTTCTTTATTGTATGACTTATGTGTAGGTACATTTTACAACACGAATTGTTTATTTGTCGTCAAATTTTCAAGTGAAATTCACTTTTAACAATACTCACACATCAGATTTACTAGTACAAAAAATTTGCACGTGCGGAAGTCTCCCATCTTCAGATAATTAGGCAAGTGGCAGTTTTGCAATGACACTCTGCAAAGCGGAAAATATTCAAATTTCTCGTTTTTTAGGGTATATTCAGATTTCTCGTTTGTTTTTTAGGGGTTTCATATTTCTCGTAATCCGTTGGAGGGAGTTTTTTTTTCTTTGAGAATTATCCGTTGGAGGGAGTGAAGCACATAGCAGCCCAGCCCAGCGAATTCCTAAAGTGGGCCGTCGTATCCAAGCAGTCCGTCCTGCACTATTCTATCTAGAGCCCAAGACACCAACTCGCTGGGCCCAACACCACGTCGCTTTTTTCCTGTGCACGCAAGGAAGAAGCGGTTCCAGAAAAAGAAAAAGAAAACTCCCCACGAATGAGAGAGCTGGAGCCAGGCGCCAATGACCCGACGCCGCCGCGGCGGCTCGCCGCCGGCGCCTCCGCCCCCGCTCGAAGACGACGACCTCCTCCGTGAGATCATGCTCCGCCTCCCTCTGCAGCCCTCCTCCCTTCCCCGCGCCTCCGCCGTCTGCAAGCGGTGGCGATGCGTCGCGGTCGACCCCAAATTCACCGCCCGCTTCCGCGCCCACCACGGGAAGCCGCCCCTCCTCGGCGTCTTCCAGCACCGCGATGACGGCATCGTGTTCGCCCCCGTCCTGGCCCCTCCCGACCGCGTCCCTCCCCAGCGCTTCGACCTGCGACTCCCCGACGACCACCCCTACCTGGGGCCACAGTTGCTCGGCTGCCGCCACGGCCGCGTCCTCGTATTCGACCGGCCGCGTGCGGAGGTCCTTGTGTGCGATCCCATCGCGGGCGAGGAGCGCCGCGTGGCCGTTCCGCCGGAGTTCAGAACGGCCGGCGTCAACGGGGCGGTACTCTGCGCTGACCGCGGCCAGGGACACGTGCACGGCGGCTGCCACTCCAGCCACTTCAAGGTGGTGTTGGTGTTCATGCGCATCCATGAATATCATGCCCTCGCGCGGGTCTACTCCTCCGAGACCAACACATGGGGCCATCCCATCACAATAGAGGCTCCATATTCAGGTTCGACTTGTTGCAGTGGTTCCCAGAGCTCCCTTGTTGGTAATGTTCTTTACTGGCTGTTAAATCACGCGGAAGACGGCATACTTTAGTTTGATTTGGATAGACAAAGCCTCGATGTGATTGAGGCCCCTCCCAGGATGAGTTTTCCCTGCAACTGTCAGATCATCCAGGCCGAGGATGGTACTCTTGGCCTCGCCATATTTTCTCACCGTTACCATAACATTCAAATGTGGCAGAGGAAGGTTAATTGCCATGGTGTTGGCACATGGGTGCTATGGAAGACCACTGAAATGCATGACATTCATGGGCTCCCTCCTCCAGCAAGGAGGGGGATGGAACTGATACGGGGATATGCCGAGGATGCTAATGAAATACTTTTATATCTGGACGGCATTGTCTATATGGTTCAACTTAAGTCGATGCGATCAAGAAAACTCTGGGAAACCCATCACATTACCCTTTGTCATTCTTTCAACAGTTTCTACACGCCAGGTGATTGTTCATCCTTAGTCCTTGCATTATAGGAGTAGCTTAATATGATTATGTCTTGTACATGGTTGCTCGAATACCTTCGTTACAATTCTTAAGTGTTCACTGACTTAAAACTAAGTTAATGATTGCCTCTTTCCTAGCTGTACTGTTAGGTGTATCACTCTTCACTGTTCGTTCGTTAGATATACAAGCTTATAGCCTTTTTGTGTCATCATTCGATGTAGTTGTCTTCATCCTTGGGAGATAACAAATCAAATATCAAGTGGGTTTTAGTGTAAAAGCAAATGTCAAATGATTAACACCTTTTCCCCTGAAGTTGTTTTCTCTAACCAGGCTTCATTTATTTAAATCTGAATACCCAAGATCACTTCTGTTGGTAGTGTTTATGCGTTTTGGCATGTTTTATTTTGTCTTCTTACATGATGAGGAATGAGTTTACATAATATAAATTCTAGACCATGTCTTATTTTCTTCTTTTAAAGCTAACTTCTTAATTATAAGGTAGCTATGTATACTGCTTTCAAGAATGTTCCTTTCAAAACGCAACTTGTGTGGTTTTGTTTACTGTTGCCAGCATCAATAGTGAGCTATAAAACATAACTACAAGTGAGTTCTTCTCGATTCATCTATTCAACAGATTCAGTGTTGCCTTCTCATATCCATTTGTCTTTTCCTTGGAACTTTTATTAATTGGATGTTTTATGTTTCTAGGCATTGGAATTGCTGGTGCACGATACAATGGGTGACTATCTGGTTTGATGTGGTAATGTGCTTAAATGGCTCAGCAGGTTAGAACATATCTGAATATAATTTGGGAGGTTTGGACTATATAGCTTTTTATATGAAAAATATCTAGATGCCAATGTGGATAGCATGCACCAAGCCACCAATGCACTATTGTCCATTCAGCTGTTATTATCCAGTGTTGAAATAACACATATGCCAAAGATGATGGTGATGACAAGGCAAAATTCCTCTCCTGTTGTGTGTTGTGCATAAATGACAACCAGATGATCCATATATTGAATATCATGGTGGTGTTGATATTACCAGTTTGTGCCTATCTAACCATGCCTAAAGCTCTCATTGATATAGCTATGTTCTGAATAGATAAACTGGAAGGGTTGTGTTAGTAGTCCATTTTGTTATTAGAGATAGTCAGTTACAACATTGACTCCCCCACCCCAACAGATTAGAGTATCAGAACGCTCCAAAGATTTATTTTGTGTTGCTGGTATTTCTCTGAGATATAATCAGGAATATGATATCTATTACATAGCTCTTCCTTATGTTGCCGAAGTGATCATGAGTTTATACACTCATTTTGTTTATACACTATGTTCGATTAGGTTCAGCATTTATCTGTATCATGTTACTGTATTATGTTACTAAAAAAAATTCTCTCTTAAGTGAATGAAGGGCTGCTGCAGCTCATTGAGTTTGTCACATCATATCAATGTGGTCAGCAGTGTTTACATGTTGCCTGAAAAAAGCCTTAGTTAGTGTTTTCCTTAGTCTAACCTTAACCCAGTTGCATGTATTCATGTTTTGCCAGTTGTTTGCATGTTCACGTGTTTGCGTCCCGAATCAACTACGTAAGATACCTAGCTAGTTGTGTGCTGACTATACTTTCCGAGTTCTCTTCTGTGACGTGTTTCTATTTTCATTTCCGACTGTAAGTTCTGTTGTGTGTGAAGTATTTCTATTTGAGTTTCTAACTTGTAAGTTTGCTGCGTGAAGCATTCTGCCAACACTCACACTGCTGCCATGTTCTTTGTCCCAGTGTTTCCCTGTAATGGCTTACTAACCATTTGCGGGTAAAAAAAACATGAACATGTACTTCTGATCCTTGAGCTGGAAAATGCCATTTGGAGAAGAAGCTGCACGTTGGGTACAAATTACTACAGTTTCAGACTAGTGAACATGTACTTCTGATCCTTTGCTTTTTTTTCTTCACGGCTACGATATGGGGCTCAAGGGGAATGCCATACTGTCTTCATTTTCGTCGGAGTGAACCTGTCGATGGCACGGCATCACCCCTTGTGTCGTCAGAGTGAACACGCAAGAAAAAGTTTCTTAGGTACTTGCAATGCATCAAGGATCACATGCTCACATAAAAGTGACCAGGCCATCTTGAGGTGATTGGATACAGATTCGGATTATTCCAGATGTGTCGACCCAAGGAAGTCTACATTCGACTATTTGTTTTTGCTGGCTGGAGGAGCAATTTCATGGGAGAGTGGAAAACAACCTGTCATTTCTACATCCACGATGGAGGCTAAATTTGTGGCATCATTTGAGACCACTATTCAATCATTGTGGCTGCGGAATTTTGTGTCATGCCTTCAAATTATTGGTAATACTGAAAGGCCATTGAGGATTTATTGTGATATTTCCGATGTGGTCTTCTTTTCAAAGAATGACAAGTACTCGAAAGGAGTGGATTTGAAGTACGTAGCGGTGAAAGAAAATGTACAAAATCAAAAGGTACCAGTCGAGCGTATTGATACAAATTTGACGCTAAATAAAGGACTACCACCCAAGACATTTTGTGGCCACATCGAGAGAATGGGTACTATATAAATCTTTATAAGCATAGTGGGTGTATATATGCATCACCGAGTGTTGCTCATCTTTTATGTACTTACAAATTCAATAAATTGTTGTTTTGCTTGTTATCCACATTATCACATATACGATTATTTTTTTGGTGAGATAACAATGTGTTATTTTCCATAAAAGTTCTGTCTTGTGTCAGATGTGACACATGGAAGGAACCTTGTTATTGTATGACTTGTGACCGCCATGATTCTGTTGGCTCAATTCAGATGACGATACTTGACAAATTTTTGATGAGAAGTGTGCTCCTAAAATTTTATGTCAAGTCTTCACAAGGGCCAAGTGGGAGATTGTTAAATTATTTTAACATAATATGGCCCATGTAAATTACAGAAACATTTCTTAATTTTAAGGGTCTTAGTGTGATGGTTGCTAGACTAATGGATTAAGAATAGTGGGTTTGAATTCCCTCTCCTCTCCCTTGTATAGACATTTGTGTGTTATAAACTTATAATTAAAGTAATGCATTTATTAGATGTATGTATGGAGTTACCACATGACAACGCATGAAAAATAAGAGTTACGTACTGTACCATCCATAAGCTAGTGAATGGATCTTAATTGGCATGAAGAAGCACATTGGACGTTTCATGCATAGATGGCATCCACTTAGTGCAGCTTAATTACCTTGAGTGAGCGCTGCCGTTTAAGAATTTGAAGTCTCATTCGACAACGCTTAGTGCATGCTTATGCATGTATAATAAAACAGATAAAGCATGCTACACCCGATGGTATGGAAAAGTGACAGAAATAAGAACTCCCATATGAGTTTCCCGTGTTCTCTAGTCATCAAGAGATCGCTAAAGGTAAAGAAGGAAGAGAGGCGAGAAAACTCGCTATGGCGGGTGTCAACATGCCTCAAGGTACGGGTTTGCAATGCTGCACATGCAACGGGTTTTCTCTTGGTTGAATCAATTTTGTGCTAATCGATCTCGTTGCTTCCGCGATTTTGTTAACATGCCTTGTCAATCACTGCACATTTCCGTAAACATGTTTTGATTATGGGACAAACATGTGAGATGTGTGAGTGCGTGATCTATATGCATCTCCGATCGAAGGATGCACGTCGTCGTACGCTAGCATCTGAGTACGTGACTCGGTGTCACAATTAATCACCGTCCTGCCTCAGATTTGCACTACGATCATCACCATCACGTCATGTCTGACCCAGCGGAGGGATGGATTTGCCATATCCTCATGCGCTTTCGGTTGGTTGGCTGGTTGACATCTTCCTCGAAGCCACATCCTCGTGTCCAAATAAGCGTTAGATAATTCGATTGACTTGACTAACTCGCTGCCCTCTAGTCGTCTTTTTACGGCTAATATACACACTAACAATAATATAATTGTCAGTTAACGATCTGCGGAATGTGCACTCAAGGCACTTGCAATCATTTGTGTAGCTGCCTTCGAGTTTCGAAATGGTCTTATTCGTTGCTGTCAGCCAATCATATACATCATGTGCAACTAGGACAAACGGGCGATTAATAATCATATGTAGCTGCATGCACCAGATGCACCCTCACCAGTTATCTCATTGCATTCGACGACCAACTACTCTTCTTCCTCATAATTAGTTCTAAGACACCCTCACCCATATAGAAATCTAGCTAGGTGCATGCATGGTATGACCAATTCATCTCAATTTTTCAAAGCACACGGTTTGGTTAGATAAACACTTCCTTAGTTGAAGCTACGACCAAGTTAGTCAGGCCAGTCTAGTTATTTTACGATTGAAAATAGAGGCAATATTTCACTCCCAAGATCTATCGATTACGGAGTACCATCCATAGTACATTAATGATGCAAATATTAGGAAGAGCAGGTGAATCATGTTATGAAACATTATGGACATTGCACTAGTAGTTCTCTCTAAGAACTCACCGAGGGTTTATTGGTGTCATCGAACAGTCACATTGCCGGTTTGTTGCAAGTTGCACCCATGTTCATCACAGTGAAGAAACTTTATTGCCTCCCCGCTTGTAGAGGTTAGCTTGCCGTGCTACCCTAAATCTTATTCCCTCCAAGGGTGAAGTAGGAGTAGCTACTTGATTCGGTGTGTCAGTGTGTGGAACAAGGATGCTTACTGGTCTTTGTGTTCACACATTAGCAGCCTACTATTGGTCAAGTCTGTTAAGCTGATAGAAAACAAAAGCTGACTTGGACAACATTAATTGCTCTCGTCAAGAGATTACAAGTCTTTGCAGCTATTTAGGCAAAGTCTCTGTCACGTCATGTGCCTACAGAAATACTCCTATATTGCATGGCTGGAGGTTCTCTTTGTATATAGAGCCTATTTGGTTCCAAATAAGTCACCAACTTATAAGTCGAAAAGTGAAAAAAGTGACTTATTTTGCTAAACAGACCCAACTTATAAGTCACACCAACTTATAAGTCATAAGTTGCTCCACCCCAACTTAAAACTTATAAGTCACCCCCTTTTGCGTGGGTCCCACCACCTTTACATAAAAAAACAAGGTGGGAAGGTGTGGTCAGATGACTTATAAGTCAGGTGACAACCAAACAGGCGTGACTTATAAGTCACTGGTTTTAAGTCACCTGACTTATAAGTCAGGTGACTTATTGGAACCAAACAGGCCCATAGATGTCCACCTTCTTCCCTGTGCAACATGGAACTAAATCTTGCGTGAGAACTTTTGGAATTTTCTTCATAGGCCATATCCACACATCATAACACATTTTGTTGGTAATTGCACATCCGTTCTATAATTGCCGACGATCATAAGCGGACATACAAATACACAATCGGTTCATTAAAAAATCACAGCCGGTCGTTGAAAGATAGTCAAAGTTCACATAATACACATAATACGGCGGACAAGTTCAAACTACAACAAAAAACTTGAAATAAAGACGGATCTTCACCACTTCCTTGCCGGCCCTTTGCCCCTCCGGCCGCCGGCGCGGCTGTAGGAGTCTGTGGCAGGAGGTGGGTCCTCGTACGAGACGTTGGACCCATCGGAGGAGGAGGGATCGGAGATGACGATGTAGTCTTGCAAGCGCCGGACGACTCGGTCTTTCTTGCGCTTGAGCTTGGCCACTCTCGCCGCCTCCCTCACTGCCTTCGCCGCCTCCCGCTAGGATTGCTCAATGCCGAGTAGTCCTGGCCATGGGCAGCCCGGCCCGGCCCGAAAAAGCCTGACTCAGCCCGGCCCGACGCTGCTCCCGGGCCGGGCTCAGGCCTAGATTTTGAGCCTGATGGCTTGACCGGGCCGGGCCTGGGCCCGTCGTTTTTGCAGTTTTCTGAAGGGGCCCGGCCCGAGGCCCGAGGCCCGGTGGGCTTTTACGTGTTCGGGCCGGGCTTGGGCCCAAAAACTAGGCCCGATGGCCGGGCTGAGCTCGGGCCCAGGTTTTTTGGCTCGGGCTTGGCTAGGCCCGGCCCGGCCCGAGGTTTGGCCAGGTATAATGCCGAGCCAGAGCTGCTTGACGTTGAGCCTCCGGAGCCGTCGGGCCTTCGTCTCCGCCTCAGTCAGTGCCTGGCGGCACGCCCACTCAAAGAGACGGTCCTCCTTGTCGGGCACCCGGCGGCGACGGGCGGACTGCGCAGACCCGTAGGACCCGCCCGCCATCTCCCTTGCCCTATGCCTCTCGCGACGGGCAGCTCGTGCCTCCGACTCCGGAGTCCGCATCCGCGGCGTCGGCTGAGCGGTCACTAGAACCCAGCGCTGCCCGTACGGAGCAGTGGCCGGAGGTGGAGGAGGCCGTCAGGCGGGAGGAACAGATCGGGCGGGCTCCGCAGATCCGCGCGCGGGGCGGGAAGGGCTGGCGCCAGCATCGGCGCTGTCGCGACGGGCGACAGGGGGCGTCGCACCGTACCCGGTGCTGCCGCCCGTATCGACCCACGAGCGCTCGAGCGTGATACAGAGCGCCGGCTCCTCCTCATCTCTGGAGCTGCCATCGGAGTGGCTGTCGATGCTGGACATGCTCGCCGGCCCTAGGGATTTGACGGATTGGGGAAATGGGAGCGTCGGGGAGGGGAGCGGAGTGGAGCAGAGTGAGCTAGGGTTTCTGCCGGATGGGAGTTTTTGTGGGGTCGAGGTGGGCTAGCAGTGGGCCGGGCTGACGTGGCGGACGCGCCGGGGCAGGCCCGGGCCGCCTCATATCCGTCCTACATTTGGGACGGATATGAGGGGTGCCTGTCAGCCCGGGCGTTTGAGGCCCGTTTGAGAGCTCTGACTGGGTTGGTATTTTGTGACCGGTTAGTGACCGGACGGCCTGCCCGGGCATATGAGATGGATATAGGGTGCCTGGCTGTAGATGTTCTAATAAATTAAACATTTCCCCTGAAGCAAATATAGATATTTAATGAAAATTATTTTGCACTTTGTGTAATCTTGAACAAATTAGTAGTATATTCGTGCAAATAATGACCACAATGTTATACGCTTACATATGTGTTCATACATCTAAAATATATCTTGGTGGGGCTTTGTTGTCTAAATCACAGCCGAGTCATAGACCGCACTAGCTAGGTCAGGACCTGCACCTGGCCCACAGGACTGGACTGGACGCATGTGCATTTGAAAACCAAAGGCAGGCTTCAGACTTCCACCCGACGTTGACCGCCGCTTCCTGCGGCGACTTTGATTTCGTAGACGCCGCGTCGCAGATTGAAATGTTTCTTCTTTTGTGAAATGCAATTTTTAACCCAGAGTGAAATGCAAATTTCCCCCCAGAAAATCTAGATATTCCAGTGGTGCCTTTACTTTCAGACAAGCTAAAATAATACCACTACCCTACCCGGTCAACAAAAGAAGAAGATAATCAACACCATTTTTTAGTGCTGAAACTTCGAAGACCTCCGACCTACTCCCTCCGTCCCATAATGTAAGATGTTTTTTGACACTAGTGTAGTGTCAAAAAACGTCTTACATTATGGGACGGAGGGAGTACTTGTGTGACGAAAGTGAGAGGGAGCACTTGAGCTAGGTCTTGAGTTTCTTTAAAACTATTTTTAAGAAAGAAAAACTAGAATTACGACTGCAAATTTGAAAATTTCGGATATATGACCTCTTCCTTGTTTAGTGGCAACGGAAAGGCTCATTGTGGACAGCAAAGTTACCAAAAGCCACACTACAAAAACTGAATTTCGGCAACAAATTAACCAACAACAAAGACTATCAAATTTGTTTAGACAGTTGGGAACATCATACGAAACCGGCCTGTTGGCATGTATCCCCTTTTCCGTTTTGTACCGCTAAACCTTGTTGCACTTTGGCGGCAGTGTTGGATTTGTAAGGGCCTCAGTTTAAGGCCGGGCAAGCGCATCCTTTCTAAAAAAACATCATACAAAACAACCCAGACTAGACTAGTTTTTAACGAGTTTCCAGTTCGTTAGTAGTAGTGTGGTAGACCGAAAATTGTAATTTGATGAAGAAACAAAAAAGAAGAGCACTCTATATATACAATTGTAATTGGTCACATGGGACATGTCAGTGGAATAATAGTAGTAGTATTTGGAAGGTAACAGGTTGTTTCTTGTTTTCTGGTGTGCAGCTCGGAATATGATTATTCTGATCGTGCCAAGTCAAATATGACCATGTAAGTAAATCTGCCTCTATCTATAAATTGATCAAGAACAGGTCTTGCTTGCCACTCCATTCTTACGACAAGGTGTCGGTGTGACCTTGATTCTTGACCAAGTTCTGGACGCCATGGCCGGTGGAGGAGGGAAAGCCAAGCCGCTGGAGTTCACGCCGACATGGATAGTGGCGTCGGTCTGCTCCGTCATAGTCATCATCTCTTTGCTCTTCGAGCGCTTGCTCCACCGCCTAGGCAAGGTACGTGCGTGCGTGCGTCCACCATGAGCGAGACCAGGAAGTTGTCCAATCGACCATCAGCTGAACAGCTTCTGGGCACGCGCGTTTCCATGCAGAGGCTGATGAGGAGCCGCAAGAAGCCGCTGTACGAGGCCCTCCTCAAGGTGAAGGAGGAGCTGATGCTGCTGGGGTTCATCTCGCTGCTGCTCACCGTGTTCCAGGGCCCCATGGGGAAGCTGTGCGTCAGCCCGGGCACCATGCACCACCTGCTGCCCTGCAAGCCGCCACCGCACAAGACGGACCACCTCGGCGGCGCCGTGTTCACCGGCGTGCTGGGTGGCGCGAGGCGGCTCCTCGCCGGAGGAGCCTCCTCCGACCAATACTGTCTGAAGAAGGTACACTTGAATTGGCATCGGACGTGATTGATTTTTTTCTGTGATATATACTCTACTTTTCCAAAAATCTGGTCGATCCAAAATTTTGGTATATTGCTATTTTCTTCTTCTTTGATTTGACCCGTTCCACCTTATACTTATCTAGTGATTCATTTGACGCCATGCAGGGCAAAGTTCCATTGCTTTCATCTGAAGCTATTCATCAGTTACACATATTTATCTTCGTGTTGGCCGTCACTCATTTCCTTCTCAGTGCTATTACAGTTCTTCTAGGAATTGCACAGGTAAGTACTAACTAAAAATCCAACTAGCTAGATGTTTGTTGTTAATTGTTGTCCAGACGAGTAATTAGTCTATTGTGAGTTTTCTAATTACCATGTTAATTGTTGCCAGACGAGGAATTGGCGACATTGGGAGGCCAAGATCCAAGAAGATGATGGTGGTGGTATGATGCAAATACTTTCCTAGTTTAGATAACGATGACTTCACAAGTTTTATTCAATATAAAGTTGTGTTATTTTTCCTGCTTACGAATCTTGGTTCCTAACTTGCAGCACCTCAAATGATCAAGCATGTTAGAGAATTCAAATTTATTCAAGACCACTTTAAAGGTCATAGAAAACGGTCGAGGATATTTGGTTGGATGGTATGTTTTTTTTCTTGTGCCTTAAGGATCAAAGCATATTGCATTTCTTCTTTACCTTGGGATTGGGGTATAAGACAACTCATCATCTCTCTTTAGCGCTCCTTCTTCAAACAATTCTATGGATCGGTTACCGAGGAGGACTATACAACAATGAGACTTGGTTTCATCATGGTAATAGACTTACATTTTCATCGATATATAGAAGTCACTTGTGTATTTTTTTTAGGAATGTATGTTTTCCCGTATACACTGTTAGTGGAAGAAACTTATATATAAGCTTCATTCCTTTTCACAGAAACATTGTAAGGGGACACCAAAATTCAACTTTTATATTTACATGATCAGAGCTTTGGAGTTTGATTTTAAGAAGGTTGTTGGTATCAGGTAAATGCTCAATGCTATTATTACAAAATATGCGACCTACTCTTTCTAAATCATTTGCAGTGTCCATATCAATTACCAATAGAGAAAAGTAGCAAATTAATGTCCATGTTATGCTTATGTAGTTGGTACCTTTGGGCCATGCTGATGATATTCCTACTATTGAATGTTCAAGGTATGTATCACTAGAGGTCATAAGTTTTGATCCACTTACATAACTCTTATTTGGTTAAATTGTCACTTTTTATAAAACTTTATTTTGGTTGTGCTCGCTAGACAATATTTTTATGCGAAAAATAACTCCACTATTGTTTATCGTCATTGTAGGGTGGTATGTCTACATTTGGATAACCTTGGTTCCATTCATTGTAAGTAAACATGATTTACTATCTATAGAAAAATACATAAAAGGAACTTCCGCTGCATGTATGCTTGTTTTAAGGACTAAATAATAATTATATGCCTTCATATAACTTCCACAACGATCTTTCAAACTACGGATGATCGAAAAAAAAGGAGCAGGGTCATGACATTAACTTATGTATTTGTGTTTGGCAGATGCTACTTGTGGTAGGAAGTAAGATGGAGCACATCATTACGGAATTGGCTTATGAGGTTGCCCAGAAGCATACGGCTATTCGAGGAGATTTAGTAGTTGCCCCTTCAGATGACTTCTTCTGGTTCCATAGGCCTAAATTAGTCCTTCTGTTGATCCACATCGTCCTGTTTCAAAACGCATTTGAAATTGCATTTTTCTTCTGGCTCTTGGTAAGAACAATAAGTGATCTAGTTGTACTCGACCAAATTTACTTGAACTATTAGAGAGTATCATAATACTCAAACAGATTATAAGTTTAGGATTTGCTAGTTCCAAATTGGAATCTAATGAACAAAAGTAGAACTAACTCTGGCATTTATCAACCTTGCAGGTGACATACGGATTTAAATCATGCATCATGGGTAAACCAGCATATGTTATTACTCGAATTGTCATAAGGTAAAATCACAATAATAGCAATATTGTGTTGAGAAATCTTGAGAACATACTCATCACTTTTCCTTCTTTCAGCGTAATTTGCCAACTCCTTTGTGGTTACAGCACCCTACCACTATACGCTATCGTCTCTCATGTGAGTCCAATTCATAAACTTGATAAAATTGTAGTTTTGTTGGGATTTAATGCTTTTTTGTCTTGAAATTTACTTATAAGTAGCCACTCTTGAGCAATACAAAGCTTGTTTTCACAAATAGATACTGTTGTAAAGGTTTTTATTGACATGGTAAGAAAATATTTCTTATCGATCGTTTTATTCTGATTTTGTCTCATCGTTTTGTGTAGATGGGTACTTCTTTCAAGAAGACTATATTTGATGACAATGTGACTGAAGGCCTTGTAAACTGGGCTGAAAAGGCTCGGAGACGTACAAGAAGCCCAAACAAAATTACTACAGAACCAATTGACGAGGCAAATGGTGGTGCAGTTCAAATGACAAATACACTGGCCAACTCATCAGTGGAGCAAGGGA
The DNA here is from genome assembly GCF_018294505.1 of Triticum aestivum. NCBI lineage: Eukaryota > Viridiplantae > Streptophyta > Magnoliopsida > Poales > Poaceae > Triticum > Triticum aestivum. The sequence goes on along the minus strand of NC_057799.1, from coordinate 37,272,411 downwards.
CCGCTAGGCTGATATAATTGTGTACATTGATTACTTTACAAAGGGTCCTATAGTAACAATTTCGACAATTGTAAATATATATGTTTTAGAGGCCAAAAATATCTTTTGATAATGCTAGTTATTTATGTGTTCAAGACATTATTAATTCTTCCTAACAAACTGCTCACCTTCTCTACCCCTCCATCAGCAAACCTTCTCTACGTAACTTGTCCAAAATTTCAAATACACGCCCTATTAACTAATGTTGCATAGTAAAATGGAAGGATTTTTTCAGTTCATTGAATGAATGATGCACTTGAACAAACAATAGGTGTTACATAAATGATTCAATTGCGGCGAAGTAGTAGAAATAACTTATAGAAGTTTTGCCAAGCACAAAATCATAAATGTTAGAGTTATATTTATGATGCCTTTTGGCTTTCTATATTTTGGCCTTTGGTCTCCCACATGTACTTGTATATATGATGGTTTTAGCATCCTGATAATACTAAGTCGCATATTCATAACATGGTATCAGTGCTATGGTTAGATCTTCCTCCTGGCGACACAACTCGTCTTATGATCGATTTTTTTGGTCTGATTTTCCTCTTTCTCCTGCTGTGTTCATCTTATTTCTCCAGATCCGATCGAGTCCCAAATTGGTTTTGCTGTCCAGATCGTCAAATTCCGTTGCCGCTCTTTTTTTCCTGCCGAAACCACCGACTCGTTGTTCCTGACCGCCTGTAGCTGCTCTGCGACCGTTGCTCCCTCACGGTCGCCCGTCACCACCTCCAAGCCCGGTAGACGCCAACATCTCCAGGTTTCCTCCGGCCGCCGCCATCTGCCGCCTGCGACCTTCGCCGGCTGTGTTTCTTCAGCTTTTGTCATTCTCATCATCCAATTGGTCCTCCCCATTCTCAGTTGCTCGACTTCTACACCCTACCTCTTAATTAGCTTCATCCTCCAAGCCGGCCACCCCACTGAATCTCCATGTTTCTGACACGCCACATCATGTCAATCATGGTTACTTATGCATGTAACTATATCTTCATTAGTTAGGTTATAATAATTACAAGCATATGCATGTGTGTTTGCCCAAGACAAAGTTTATGAAGTCCAAGTTTTTTTTACACTAATGAAGCTATCAATTTGTTTTTCTGTTTTATGAGTCTCATTTTTAATGCTCCCCATCATATGTTCAGATTTTGAGGTGTAATTTTCAACTCATAATTTGTTTTTATTTTAATTTTCTTTATCTTTATCTTTTTTATATAAACTTTACAGGCATATACTATATCTATACAAAATTAGAATGCTATCTTATAGACTGTCTCATCCTTCCTTATCTTTCTTCTCTCACACTCACAATTATCATTTGTTTTCACACATCCTCTTAGAGCATCTACAGCCAGGAGCCTCAAACGACCGGGCGGACGGCACGGTCAGTGAACGGTAAAAAAAAGCGACCCAGACATGACAATATGGACCGATGGAACTTGACGAAATGATTTAAAAAGGAGCCAAGCAGCCATCAAAGGGATACAGAGTGTGACTATGAATCTTCCCACAAGACGAATCTTCTATCCGTATAAGAAGAGAAGATTCATAGTACAGTCTATATCTTGCACAATGATAACCAAAGTTTATCTTTTTGGACGACCCGACTATTTAAGCTGGTCGCATTGCTCCAGGCACTGGCGGAGCTTCAGCAAGGCTCAATGGGCCGTGGCCCGCCCAGGGTTGAAGCTACTTTTTTTTATAAAGCCTAGCACACAACGCTACCCTAACATGACATATACCGATCTGCAGAATAGGAACGCAGCAGCTTGAATGCCTGATATAAAAATAAAACAGAAAGGAACGCAGCAGCCTCGCTCTCGCACGCCTAGCACGGAAGCTACTCGTTCGGTCATTCCTCGAACAAAGCACTCAGCCGAGGAGTTTAGGTTCCGGCAGTGCACATCAGCCGCCGGCTTCCCACTCCCCTCCCATGTCGGGACGGCCCACCGGCCACCGGCACTCAGCTAGTCAGGCCACTGTAACAGACCCGATCTAGGGAGGGAGTAGGAGAGGATGATTGGCAGGGAAGGGGATCTGGGAGAAGGAGAAAGGAGGCCGATAAAAGAAGAACAGCTTCTCGATCTGTTTTGATGCTAGTTCATTCATATCCCGCACTCACACAGCCGTGAGGCTTAAGTACAACGCGGCCGCAGCCCACCCACTCACACCTACTACCCTGCCATCTCGGGTCCACCTGTAAGCGCACTGCTTTCCTTCTCCTCCACGTTCTCCGAACTTGTGGCCCCATCTCGTCAGCGCCCTGTAGAGGCTGCGGGGTCGCCATGTCAGTCGTGACATTCACCCCTCCTTGAGTGCCGCCTTGACCCCAAGGCGGAGTGGCAGGGAACTGTTGTTGCAGACGAGCGGGATCTTCCCAGGTTGCCAACGATGCCGGCAGTCCTTCCCAATGGAGCAACAGGCGAGTGTTCTCCTTGTTCGCCATTCTGACTTGCTTGGTGGCGAGAACAGCTATTGGCACATGCTCCGCCTGCAAGATCTCGTTAGTAGGGGGTAAGTCTGGGTTTGCTTGTACCTCAGCGCCTTCTGCGTTCTTCAGTAGGGAGACGTGCACCACCGGGTGGATTTTACTTGTGGATGGAAGATCCAGCTTGTAGGCGACAGCCCCCACCTTTGCAATGATCTTGTACGGGCCGTAATACCCGAAGGTGAGCTTCTGAAACGGTCGTTGAGCAATCGATGTCTGAATGGGGCTGTAGTTTGAGCAACACTGAATCCCCGACTTCGAACGAGCGCTCAGTTCGGTGTCGGTCGGCCTGTGCTTTCATGCGATCATGCGCCTTTTTCAGCTGCTGTTGCAAATGCTCCATCATAATCTCCCTCTCTCGCAGCCACGCTGCTAAGTCTGGAACAGAGCAGTTGTCGACTTGCGACACACCGAACTCGCGAGGCAGGTGACCATATATGACTTCAAATGGGGTTCTGCCCAGTGATGAGTGAAAGGAGGTATTGTACCAGAATTCCGCGAGCGCTAACCATTTCGCCCAGTTGGCCAGGCATGCGTGAACCGCACATCGCAGATAAGTCTCTAGGCATTGGTTCACTCGCTCCGTCTGCCCATCCGTCTGCGGATGGTAAGAAGAACTCATGCGCAACTCGGTGTGACACAGCTTGAACAGCTCCTGCCAGACATTGCTCGTAAACACTCTGTCCTTGTCAGATATAATAGCCAGTGGCAGCCCATGCAGACGGAATATCTCTCTCATGAACAGCTTGGCCACTTGGAGAGCTGTGTATGAATGTGTCATGGGTATGAAGTGGGCGTACTTCGAGAACTTGTCGACCACCACTAAGATCACGTCATATCCGCAGGACTTGGGCAAACCTTCAATGAAATCGAGCGACACGATCGCCCATGGTTTCTGCGGGATCGGCAATGGTTGAAGAAGGCCTGCCGGGGACGTCCTCTCCATCTTTGCTTGCTGACACACCAGACAATTCCTGACCGTGTCTTTGACCTGCTGCTTTAGTCCCTTCCAAGCAAACAGCCGTTTGATGCGATTGTAAGTTGCATAAAACCCAGAGTGGCCTCCAGCAGCGCTCGAGTGCAGCGAGTTGATCAGGTGCTGCCGTATCTGCTTGTCTTCTTCAATCCAGATTCTGCCTTGGAAGCGAAGGACCCCGTCCTGTACTGTGAACTCTGGTTCACTGGCCGGGTCCAGGGCTAAGCTGGTTAGCTTCTTTGTTGCGTTGGGATCGTCTTTGTAGCTGTTTTTGACTGCTTCTAACCAAGCTGGTTTGCACACTGCCAGTGCCACCAGCTCGCTTTCATCAGCGTGGTCGCGTCGAGACAGCGCGTCCGCGGCACGGTTTGCCAACCCAGCTTTGTATTGGATGACGTACTGCAGCCCCACTAGTTTAGTGAACGCGCGCTGCTGAATCGGGGTGTGCAATCTCTGATATGTTAGATGCAGCAAACTTTTCTGGTCTGTCCTCACCACAAATTCTGCGTGTTGGAGGTATGGTCTCCATCTGTCAACTGCCAGGAGCAATGCCAGGCACTCCTTCTCGTAAGCTGAGAGCCCTAGATTGCGCGGAGAAAGCGCTTTGCTCAGATACGCAATGGGGTGGGAGTTCTGCATTAACACTGCTCCAATGCCTGTGCCGCTTGCGTCAGTCTCGACCACGAACTGTTTGGTAAAATCTGGCAAAGCCAACACCGGGGCTTCAACTAGCGCTTGTTTGAGTGCCTGAAAGGCTGCGTCTGCGGTTGGAGTCCACACGAACAGCGTATTCTTCTTGAGAAGATCTGTCAATGGTTTGGAGATAATCCCAAAGTTTTTGACAAACTTCCGATAGTAGCCGGCTAGACCAAGGAACCCTCTGAGTTGTTTGACTGTGTCAGGCACTGGCCACTCTTGTACTGTTTGAACTTTGCTTTTGTCGGTTGAAACCCCATCTTTGCTCACGTAGTGCCCCAAGTAGTTGATTGTTTGCTGAGCAAATGAACACTTGGACAATTTGACATAGAATTGATGTTGTCTTAACGGTTGCAGGACATGAGCCAGAAGATCTCGGTGCTGCTCCAACGTTTTCGTGAAGACCAAGATGTCGTCCATGAAAACCACTACACCTTTGCGGTTGACCGGGGCTAACACATTGTTCATATTTCCCATGAATGTAACTGGGCGTATGCCAGACCCTACGTCATTACCTTGAACGGGAAATGACCCATGTGCGTCTTGAACGCAGTTTTAAACTCGTCCCCCGGCACTAGCCTGATCTGGTGATATCCAGCCCGTAGGTCCATCTTGGAGAACCAACAGGCCCCTGCCAGTTCGTCCAGGAGTTCCTTAATGATTGGCATTGGTGTTGGGAATCGTAGCATAATTTTAAAATTTTCCTACGCTCACCAAGATGCATCTATGGAGTATACTAGCAACGAGGGGAAAGGAGTGCATCTACATACCCTTGTAGATCGCGAGCGGAAGCGTTCCAATGAACGTGGATGACGGAGTCGTACTCGCCGTGATCCAAATCACCGATGACCGAGTGCCGAACGGACGGCACCTCCGCGTTCAACACACGTACGGTGCAGCGACGTCTCCTCCTTCTTGATCCAGCAAGGGGGAAGGAGAGGTTGATGGAGATCCAGCAGCACGACGGCGTGGTGGTGGATGCAGCGGGATGTCGGCAGGGCTTCGCCGAGCTTATACGAGAGAGAGAGGTGTTGCAGGGGAGGAGGGAGGCGCCCAAGGCTGTGTCCCTACTGCCCTCCCTCCCCCTTTATATCGGCCCCTGGGAGGGGGGGGGGCGCCGGCCACAACCCATCTAGGGCAAGGGGCGGCGGCCAAGGGGGGGAACTTGCCCCCCAAGGCAAGTGGGGCGCCCCCCAACCCTAGGGTTTCCAACCCTAGGCGCAGGGGGAAGGCCCATGGGGGGCGCCCCAGCCCACTAGGGGCTGGTTACCCTCCCACTTCAGCCCATGGGGCCCTCCGGGATAGGTGGCCCCACCCGGTGGACCCCCGGGACCCTTCCGGTGGTCCCGGTACAATACCGGTAACCCCCGAAACTTTCCCGGTGGCCGAAACTTGACTTCCTATATATAACTCTTCACCTCCGGACCATTCAGGAACTCCTCGTGATGTCCGGGATCTCATCCGGGACTCTGAATAACTTTCGGGTTTCCGCATACACATATCTCTACAACCCTAGCGTCACCGAACCTTAAGTGTGTAGACCCTACGGGTTCGGGAGACATGCAGACATGACCGAGACGCCTCTCCGGTCAATAACCAACAGCGGGATCTGGATACCCATGTTGGCCCCCACATGTTCCACGATGATCTCATCGGATGAACCACGGTGTCGAGGATTCAATCAATCCCGTATACAATTCCCTTTGTCAATCGGTATGTTACTTGCCCGAGATTCGATCGTCGGTATCCCAATACCTTGTTCAATCTCGTTACCGGCAAGTCTCTTTACTCGTACCGCAATGCATGATCCCGTGACTAACGCCTTAGTCACATTGAGCTCATTATGATGATGCATTACCGAGTGGGCCCAGAGATACCTCTCCGTCATACGGAGCTGACAAATCCCAGTCTCGATCCGTGCCAACCCAACAGACACTTTCGGAGATACCCGTAGTGCACCTTTATAGTCACCCAGTTACGTTGTGACGTTTGGCACACCCAAAGCACTCCTACGGTATCCGGGAGTTGCACGATCTCATGGTCTAAGGAAAAGATACTTGACATTGGAAAAGCTCTAGCAAACGAAACTACACGATCTTTTATGCTATGCTTAGGATTGGGTCTTGTCCATCACATCATTCTCCTAATGATGTGATCCCGTTATCAATGACATCCAATGTCCATAGTCAGGAAACCATGACTATCTGTTGATCAACGAGCTAGTTAACTAGAGGCTTACTAGGGACACGTTGTGGTCTATGCATTCACACATGTATTACGATTTCCGGACAATACAATTATAGCATGAACAATAGACGATTATCATGAACAAAGAAATATAATAATAACCATTTATTATTGCCTCTAGGGCATATTTCCAACAGTCTCCCACTTGCACTAGAGTCAATAATCTAGTTACATTGTGATGAATCGAACACCCATTGCGTCCTGGTGTTGATCATGTTTTGCTCTAGGGAGAGGTTTAGTCAACGGATCTGCTACATTCAGGTCCGTATGTACTTTACAAATATCTATGTCTCCATTTTGAACACTTTCACGAATGGAGTTGAAGCGACGCTTGATATGCCTGGTCTTCCTGTGAAACCTGGGCTCCTTCGCAAGGGCAATAGCTCCAGTGTTGTCACAGAAGAGAGTCATTGGGCCCGACGCATTGGGAATCACCCCTAGGTCGGTAATGAACTCCTTCATCCAGACTGCTTCCTGTGCTGCCTCCGAGGCTGCCATGTACTCCGCTTCACATGTAGATCCCGCCACGACGCTTTGCTTGCAACTGCACCAGCTTACTGCTCCTCCATTCAAAATATACACGTATCCGGTTTGTGACTTCGAGTCATCCAGATCTGTGTCGAAGCTAGCGTCGACGTAACCCTTTACGACGAGCTCTTCGTCACCTCCATAAACGAGAAACATATCCTTAGTCCTCTTCAGGTACTTCAGGATATTCTTGACCGCTGTCCAGTGTTCCATGCCGGGATTACTTTGGTACCTTCCTACCAAACTTACGGCAAGGTTTACATCAGGTCTGGTACACAGCATGGCATACATAATAGACCCTATGGCCGAGGCATAGGGGATGACACTCATCTTTTCTCTATCTTCTGCCGTGGTCGGGCATTGAGCCGTGCTCAATTGCACACCTTGCAATACAGGCAAGAACCCCTTCTTGGACTGATCCATATTGAACTTCTTCAATATCTTGTCAAGGTATGTACTCTGTGAAAGACCAATGAGGCGTCTTGATCTATCTCTATAGATCTTGATGCCTAATATATAAGCAGCTTCTCCAAGGTCCTTCATTGAAAAACACTTATTCAAATAGGCCTTTATACTTTCCAAGAATTCTATATCATTTCCCATCAATAGTATGTCATCCACATATAATATGAGAAATGCTACAGAGCTCCCACTCACTTTCTTGTAAACACAGGCTTCTCCATAAGTCTGTGTAAACCCAAACGCTTTGATCATCTCATCAAAGCGAATGTTCCAACTCCGAGATGCTTGCACCAGCCCATAGATTGAGCGCTGGAGCTTGCATACTTTGTTAGCATTCTTAGGATCGACAAAACCTTCCGGCTGCATCATATACAACTCTTCCTTAAGGAAGCCGTTAAGGAATGCCGTTTTGACGTCCATCTGCCATATCTCATAATCATAGTATGCGGCAATTGCTAACATGATTCGGACGGACTTCAGCTTCGCTACGGGTGAGAAAGTCTCATCGTAGTCAACCCCTTGAACTTGTCGATAACCCTTAGCGACAAGTCGAGCTTTGTAGATGGTCACATTACCATCTGCGTCCGTCTTCTTCTTAAAGATCCATTTGTTTTCTATGGCTCGCCGCTCATCGGGCAAGTCAGTCAAAGTCCATACTTTGTTTTCATACATGGATTCTATCTCGGATTTCATGGCTTCCAGCCATTTGTCGGAATCCGGGCCCGCCATCGCTTCTTCATAGTTCGAAGGTTCACCGTTGTCTAACAACATGATTTCCAGGACAGGGTTGCCGTACCACTCTGGTGCGGAACGTGTCCTTGTGGACCTACGAAGTTCAGTAGTAACTTGATCCGAAGCTTCATGATCATCATCATTAACTTCCTCCCCAGTCGGTGTAGGCACCACAGGAACATTTTCCCGCGCTGCGCTACTTTCCGGTTCGGAAGGGGTGACTATCACCTCATCAAGTTCCACTTTCCTCCCACTCAATTCTTTCGAGAGAAACTCCTTCTCCAGAAAGGACCCATTCTTGGCAATGAAGATCTTGCCTTCGGATCTGAGGTAGAAGGTATACCCAATAGTTTCCTTAGGGTATCCTATGAAGACGTATTTTTCCGACTTGGGTCCGAGCTTTTCAGGTTGAAGTTTCTTGACATAAGCATCGCATCCCCAAACTTTTAGAAACGACAGCTTAGGTTTCTTCCCAAACCATAATTCATACGGTGTCGTCTCAACGGATTTCGACAGAGCCCTATTTAAAGTGAATGCGGCAGTCTCTAAAGCATAGCCCCAAAATGAGAGCGGTAAATCGGTAAGAGACATCATAGATCGCACCATATCCAATAGAGTGCGATTACGACGTTCGGACACACCGTTTCTCTGAGGTGTTCCAGGCGGCGTGAGTTGTGAAACTATTCCACATTTCCTTAAGTGTGTACCAAATTCGTGACTTAAATATTCTCCACCACGATCTGATCGTAAGAATTTTATTTTCCTGTCACGTTGATTCTCAACTTCACTCTGAAATTCCTTGAACTTTTCAAAGGTTTCAGACTTGTGTTTCATTAGGTAGACATACCCATATCTACTTAAATCATCAGTGAGAGTGAGAACATAACGATATCCTCCGCGAGCCTCAACACTCATTGGACCGCACACATCGGTATGTATGATTTCCAATAAGTTGGTTGCTCGCTCCATTGTTCCGGAGAACGGAGTCTTGGTCATCTTACCCATGAGGCATGGTTCGCACGTGTCAAATGATTTGTAATCAAGAGACTCCAAAAGTCCATCTGCATGGAGCTTCTTCATGCGCTTGACACCAATGTGACCAAGGCGGCAGTGCCACAAGTATGTGGGACTATCGTTATCAACTTTACATCTTTTGGTATTCACACTATGAACATGTGTAACATCACGTTCGAGATTCATCAAGAATAAACCATTGACCAGCGGGGCATGACCATAAAACATATCTCTCAAATAAATAGAACAACCATTATTCTCGGATTTAAATGAGTAGCCATCTCGAATTAAACGAGATCCAGATACAATGTTCATGCTCAAAGCTGGCACTAAATAACAATTATTGAGGTTTAAAACTAATCCCGTAGGGAGATGCAGAGGTAGCATGCCGACGGCGATCACATCGACCTTGGAATCATTCCCGACGCGCATCGTCACCTCGTCCTTCGCCAGTCTCCGTTTATCCCGTAGTTCTTGTTTTGAGTTACAAATATGAGCAACCGCACCGGTATCAAATACCCAGGAGCTACTACGAGTACTGGTAAGGTACACATCAATTACATGTATATCACATATACCTTTGGTGTTGCCGGCCTTCTTCTTGTCCGCTAAGTATTTGGGGCAGTTCCGCTTCCAGTGACCACTTCCCTTGCAATAAAAGCATTCAGTTTCAGGCTTGGGTCCATTCTTCGACTTCTTCCCAGTAACTGGTTTACCGGGCGCGGCAACTCCCTTGCCGTCCTTCTTGAAGTTCTTATTACCCTTGCCCTTCTTGAACTTAGTGGTTTTATTCACCATCAACACTTGATGTTCTTTTCTGATTTCCACCTCCGCTGATTTCAGCATCGAATATACCTCAGGAATGGTCTTTTCCATCCCCTGCATATTGAAGTTCATCACAAAGCTCTTGTATCTTGGTGGAAGCGAGTGAAGGATTCTGTCAATGACCGCGTCATCCGGGAGATTAACTCCCAGCTGAGACAAGCGGTTGTGCAACCCAGACATTCTGAGTATGTGCTCACTAACAGAACTATTCTCCTCCATTTTACAGCTGAAGAACTTGTCGGAGACATCATATCTCTCGACCCGGGCATGAGCTTGGAAAACCAATTTCAGCTCCTCGAACATCTCATATGCTCCATGTTTCTCAAAACGCTTTTGGAGACCCGGTTCTAAGCTGTAAAGCATGCCGCACTGAACGAGGGAGTAATCATCAGCACGCTGCTGCCAAGCGTTCATAACGTCTTGGTTCTCAGGGATTGGTGCTTCACCTAGCGGTGCTTCTAAGACATAATCTTTCTTGGCTACTATGAGGATGATCCTCAGGTTCCGGACCCAGTCCGTATAGTTGCTGCCATCATCTTTCAGCTTGGTTTTCTCTAGGAACGCGTTGAAATTGAGGACAACGTTGGCCATTTGATCTACAAGACATAGTGTAAAGATTTTAGACTAAGTTCATGATAATTAAGTTCATCTAATCAAATTATTTAATGGACTCCCACTCAGATAGACATCCCTCTAGTCATCTAAGTGAAAACATGATCCGAGTTTAACTAGGCCGTGTCCGATCATCACGTGAGACGGACTAGTCAAGACCGGTGAACATCTCCATGTTGATCGTATCTTCTATACGACTCATGCTCGACCTTTCGGTCCTCCGTGTTCCGAGGCCATGTCTGTACATGCTAGGCTCGTCAAGTCAACCTAAGTGTATTGCGTGTGTTCCGAGGCCATGTCTGTACATGCTAGGCTCGTCAACACCCATTGTATTCGAACGTTAGAATCTATCACACCCGATCATCACGTGGTGCTTCGAAACAACGAACCTTCGCAACGGTGCACAGTTAGGGTGAACACTTTCTTGAAATTATTATAAGGGATCATCTTACTTACTACCATCGTTCTAAGTAAATAAGATGCAAAAACATGATAAACATCACATGCAATCAAATAGTGACATGATATGGCCAATATCATTATGCTCCTTTGATCTCCATCTTCGGGGCACCATGATCATCTTCGTCACCGGCATGACACCATGATCTCCATCATCATGATCTCCATCATTGTGTCTTCATGAAGTCGTCACGCCAACGATTACTTCTACTTCTATGGCTAACGCGTTTAGCAACAAAGTAAAGTAATTTACATGGCGTTATTCAATGACACGCAGGTCATGCAAAATAATAAAGACAACTCCTATGGCTCCTGCCGGTTGTCATACTCATCGACATGCAAGTCGTGATTCCTATTACAAGAATATGATCAATCTCATACATCACATATATCATTCATCACATCTTCTGGCCATATCACATCACATAGCACTTGCTGCAAAAACAAGTTAGATGTCCTCTAATTGTTGTTGCAATTTTTTTTACGTGGTTTGTAGGTTTCTAGCAAGAACGTTTCTTACCTATGTAAGACCACAACGTGATTTGCCAATTTCTATTTACCCTTCATAAGGACCCTTTTCATCGAATCCGTTCCGACTAAAGTAGGAGAGACAGACACCCGCTAGCCACCTTATGCAACTAGTGCATGTCAGTCGGTGGAACCTGTCTCACATAAGCGTACGTGTAAGGTCGGTCCGGGCCGCTTCATCCTACAATGCCGCCGAAACAAGAAACGACTAGTAGCGGCAAGAAGAATTGGCAACATCAACGCCCACAACTGCTTTGTGTTCTACTCGTGCATAGTAACTACGCATAGGCCTGGCTCTGATACCACTGTTGGGAATCGTAGCATAATTTTAAAATTTTCCTACGCTCACCAAGATGCATCTATGGAGTATACTAGCAACGAGGGGAAAGGATTGCATCTACATACCCTTGTAGATCGCGAGCGGAAGCGTTCCAATGAACGTGGATGACGGAGTCGTACTCGCCGTGATCCAAATCACCGATGACCGAGTGCCGAACGGACGGCACCTCCGCGTTCAACACACGTACGGTGCAACGACGTCTCCTCCTTCTTGATCCAGCAAGGGGGAAGGAGAGGTTGATGGAGATCCAGCAGCACGACGGCGTGGTGGTGGATGCAGCGGGATGTCGGCAGGGCTTCGCCGAGCTTATACGAGAGAGAGAGAGAGGTGTTGCAGGGGAGGAGGGAGGCGCCCAAGGCTGTGTCCCTACTGCCCTCCCTCCCCCTTTATATCGGCCCCTGGGAGGGGGGGGGGGCGCCGGCCACAACCCATCTAGGGCAAGGGGCGGCGGCCAAGGGGGGGAACTTGGCCCCCAAGGCAAGTGGGGCGCCCCCCCACCCTAGGGTTTCCAACCCTAGGCGCAAGGGGAAGGCCCATGGGGGGCGCCCCAGCCCACTAGGGGCTGGTTACCCTCCCACTTCAGCCCATGGGGCCCTCCGGGATAGGTGGCCCCACCCAGTGGACCCCCGGGACCCTTCCGGTTGTCCCGGTACAATACCGGTAACCCCCGAAACTTTCCCGGTGGCCGAAACTTGACTTCCTATATATAACTCTTCACCTCCGGACCATTCCGGAACTCCTCGTGACGTCCGGGATCTCATCCGGGACTCCGAACAACTTTCGGGTTTCCGCATACACATATCTCTACAACCCTAGCGTCACCGAACCTTAAGTGTGTAGACCCTACGGGTTCGGGAGACATGCAGACATGACCGAGACGCCTCTCCGGTCAATAACCAACAGCGGGATCTGGATACCCATGTTGGCTCCCACATGTTCCACGATGATCTCATCGGATGAACCACGGTGTCGAGGATTCAATCAATCCCGTATACAATTCCCTTTGTCAATCGGTATGTTACTTGCCCGAGATTCGATCGTCGGTATCCCAATACCTTGTTCAATCTCGTTACCGGCAAGTCTCTTTACTCGTACCGCAATGCATGATCCCGTGACTAACGCCTTAGTCACATTGAGCTCGTTATGATGATGCAGTACCGAGTGGGCCCAGAGATACCTCTCCGTCATACGGGGTGACAAATCCCAGTCTCGATCCGTGCCAACCCAACAGACACTTTCGGAGATACCCGTAGTGTACCTTTATAGTCACCCAGTTACGTTGTGACGTTTGGCACACCCAAAGCACTCCTACGGTATCTCGGAGTTGCACGATCTCATGGTCTAAGGAAAAGATACTTGACATTGGAAAAGCTCTAGCAAACGAAACTACACGATCTTTTATGCTATGCTTAGGATTGGGTCTTGTCCATCACATCATTCTCCTAATGATGTGATCCCGTTATCAATGACATCCAATGTCCATAGTCAGGAAACCATGACTATCTGTTGATCAACGAGCGAGTTAACTAGAGGCTTACTAGGGACACGTTGTGGTCTATGCATTCACACATGTATTACGATTTCCGGACAATACAATTATAGCATGAACAATAGACGATTATCATGAACAAAGAAATATAATAATAACCATTTATTATTGCCTCTAGGGCATATTTCCAACAGTTGGGTATGTGGCTTTTAGAGTGATCGCGTTCAGGTGTCTGAAATCCACACACAACCTCCATGTTTGATCTTTCTTTTTCACTAGCAAAACTGGCGACGCAAATGGACTGGTACTGGCGGTAATGAGCCCTTCGGCAAGCAGTTCCTTAACTTGAGCCTCAATTACGTCCTTCTGCTCTGGTGTGTATTGATATGGTCTGAGATTCACTGGTTTTGCTCCTGGTAGCAAGGGTATGGCATGGTCCCATTCTCTGTGCGGTGGCAACTCTGTTGGCTCCTGAAAAAGGTCCTGGTACTCGTCCAAAACTTGTTGAATAGTTGCTGGTACAGGAGTGATTTCCACTTGTCCTTCAGTTATACACAGCATCACCATGTGTGCTACCGAGTCTTTTGCCTCTAGCTCTTGCAGCTCTGTCACTGATATTGCTGCCACTGTTGAAGAAGCAGCTGTTAGACCCTGCAACAAAATGCTCTTCCCTTCATGCTGGAACTTCAATGTTTTTGCTCCCCAATCCACCACCATCTGTCCGCAGTGCTCCAGCCAGTCCATTCCCAGCACCATGTCATAACAGCCTAGCGACAGCACCCGCAGATCAGTGATAAATTGGTGTCCCTGCGTCTCCCATTTGCACGCCGGTATGTATCCACAACAAGATAGCAGCCCTCCATCAGCGATTTTTACCGACACAGGTGCCATCGGCTGTACTTGAGTTGTCATCCTTGCTGCGACATCCTTGCTGACAAAGCTGTGGGAACTGCCAGAGTCTATCAATATCAACACTTCACGCCCCCCGATCTGTCCTAGCAAACGGGCCGTGCGCGGAGTGGTTTGCCCTGTCGTTGCGAGCTTTGATATGGACATGAGCACCTCCTCTTCCGAATCAGACTCTGCTTCTTGCCTGTCGTGCTCTTCAGCTTGTAGCAGCTCGAGGAGTTCCTCCACCACGTGCAGCTGGACGGTAGCTGCGCACTGATGGCCCTGGCCCCAGCGTTCGCCGCATTTGAAGCACAGCCCCCTTGCTCTGCGGTAGTTGCGGAGCGCGGCTACACGATCTTCGCCTCGTCCTTACTCAGGGCGACGGTCAGCCGCACGCGCTGCGTCCAGCGCCCGGCGATCCTCCGCTGCTGCCTGTGGGGCAGGTAACGGTACGCGCTGCGGCGCCGCTGGCACGGCCATTGCTGGTGCTGGTCGCGCTGTGGGTCTTGGCGGCGCTGGATCATATCGTCTGTGCTCGCACCACGGCATCTCCTCCACCAGCTCTTCCTGCAACAGGGCCAAGGAAAAGGCAGAGTCCAAGTTTTGCGGTCTATGTAAAGCAACTCCAGCGCGAATTTCAGCCTTTAACCCATCTAAGAATTGAGTTGTAAAGTAAATCGGATCGAACCCCGAATTGTGCGCGAGAATATGATGCATTAATTCCTCAAACTGCCCCATGTACTCCTCTACGGATCCTGTCTGTTTCAGAATGTTAAACTGACGGAGATGCATTTGGTACTGATCTCGACCAAATTTCTCCTTCAGTGCTATGCACAGACCCTCCCAAGTGGACAAGCAACTCGCTGCTTCGTGCAGCTGCAGCCAGCGAGCGGCAGTGCCTGTGAAGTGTAAGGTGGCTACACGAACCCAGATATCGGGCTGAATACCATAAACATCGAAGTATTTTTCGCATCTAGACTTCCAGAACTGTGGGTTTTCACCGTCGAATTGGGGAAAATCCAACTTCGGCAGCGCCCAGTGATGCGTGTGCGGTGACTGCTGCGTGGCGTGTGGCGGCTCCCAATTAATCATACGACTCGACCCAACTCCTACAGATGCGTAGTTCTCCGGTAGGGATTGGTACGTACCCTTGACCGGAGGCGGCTGCAGGGTGGTGACCACCCCGTGAGCCCCACCCCCGGAGTTGAAGATCTCGCCGTGGCCACTTGGCCCATGGTGCTCGGGGCCCGTCGGAGGAGGAGACGGTGCCGAAGGCACCACCACTTCTTCCACCGTCTCGCCTTGCGTCGCGAGTGCCGGGTGGAGGGCGATCCGTCCCACTTGGGTGCGGAGCTCGTCGAGCTCGCGTTGCAGGTTGGAGACCGCCGGCCTCCAGAGCTCGAGGGACGCCTGGATTGCCTCCAGGCAAGCGTCATTCGCCGCGCGCCCCTCGTTGACGGATCGGATCAGATCTGCGAGTTGTGTCTCCATCGCCGCCGCTTGCTTCGCTTGTTTGGTCTAGTAGCGCGGCTTAGGATATGCAGTCTCCAGATCGACTGGACCTCTGATACCACTTGTAACAGACCCGATCTAGGGAGGGAGTAGGAGAGGATGATTGGCAGGGAAGGGGATCTGGGAGAAGGAGAAAGGAGGCCGATAAGAGAAGAACAGCTTCTCGATCTGTTTTGATGCTAGTTCATTCATATCCCGCACTCACACAGCCGTGAGGCTTAAGTACAACGCGGCCGCAGCCCACCCACTCACACCTACTACCCTGCCATCTCGGGTCCACCTGTAAGCGCACTGCTTCCCTTCTCCTCCACGTTCTCCCTGGCTTGTGGCCCCATCTCGTCAGCACCCTGTAGAGGCTGCGGGGTCGCCATGTCAGTCGTGACAGCCACCCACGCGGGATGTGTCCACACAGCGGCGAGCCGGCGAGTCGGCTGGCCAGATCCTTCTCAAATATTCATGCTCAGCAAGCTTATTCGTGCGCCATCTGTGCTTTGTGGCCCGCCCAGCTTTTATTTTGTAGCTCCGCCACTGGCTCCAGGCGCGGTGAGGTGGGACTAAACCATTGTTGTCATCGGGTAGAGAAAGGGTCATATCTTTGTCGAGTTCATTCTATCGGGGACTCGGCAAAGCCGTGACCCCCTGGTATTCCGATTTATAAAAATGAAAAAGATAAAATGTTTACCGAGTCTCCATTAGCCGAAACTTGGCAAAGAAAGACCGTTGTCACGGTTACGTCGCTTGCTCTATAGCCGGGCCCACCTCTCAAACTTTACCGAGTTCTTTCGGTCTGCAACTCGACGAACTTGAGATTATGTCGGGTTTATTTCTTCGCCGAGTCGTTTTCTGTTGGAACTAGGCAAAGTATAAACAGAAAAACATGTTACATCTAGTTATCTTCGCCGAGTCGTTTTCCGTTGGAACTAGGCAAAGTATGTTGGAACAATGCTTGGTGCTTATGCATGTATAAATAGTAAATAGACAAAGCATACTACATCTAATGGTATGGAAAAGTGACAGAAATGAGAACACGCATGAGAGTCTCCCTTGTTCTCTAATCATCAAGCGAGCGCTAAAGGTAAAGAAGGAAGACAGGTGAGAAAAACTGGCTATGGCCGGTGTCAACATGGCTCAAGGTACGGATATATGTGCAATTTTGTGCTAATCGATCTTTTTTTTTTGTGCTAATCGATCTTGTTGCTTATGTGATTTTGCTAACATGCCTTATCAGTCACTGTACATGCCCCAAGCGTCACGTTCGTGGGACAGGCAAGTGTGATATGGTGAGTGCGTGACCTATATGCATGTCCGATCGAATGATGCACGGGAACCATCCTGCCTCAGATTTGCACTACTACGATCATCACGTCATAACTGACGAAGCGGAGGGACCAATTTGCCGTGTGCCTTCGGTTGGTTGGCTGGTTGGCATGCATATGCATCTTCCACGAAGCCATAGCCTCGTGTCCAAAGAAGCGGGTAGAGAACTCGGTTGACTAGACTCGCCGCCTTCCAGTCGTGTTTCGACGGCTAATATATATGCACACGCACACTAATATAGTCGTCAGTTAGCCATCCACGAAATGTTCACTCAAGGCACTTACAATCATTTGTGTAGCTGCCTTTCGAAATGGTCTTATATGTAGCTAGCTATCAGTCAACAACCATGGACGTCGTCGTCGTGCGCAACTAGGGCATGCAAATGGGCAATTAACAATCACTTGTGGCTGCATGCGCATGCTACCTACCGCACCAGATCCACCCTCACCGGCTATCTCATTACAGGCGAACCCTCACCCATATATATCCAAATCTAGCTAGGTGCATGCATGGTATGGTAGTTGATGGTGACCAATTCATCTCAATTTTCAAAGCACACGGTTTGTAGACAAAGACTCGCCTTGGCTACACGAAAATTCAAGACCAAGTTAGTGTAGCCAGTATAGGTATTTTGCATCTGAAAATGTAGGCGATATTTAACTCATCCAAGATTATTTGATTAGGGAGTATCATCTATAGCAAAATTATTAGCTCTAAGAGCAGGCGAATCATGTTATGAAACATTACGGACATTGCACTAGTAGTTCCCTCTTAGAACTCGATCGCCAAGCTGCCAAAGGTTTATTGGTGTCTCGAGAAGTCACAGTGCCGGTTTGGTGCTCCACGGCTCCACCCATGCTTATCGCAGTGAACAATAGTGGATGTACAAATAAAAACTTCCTCTGAAGCAAATAGAGATATGTAATCAAAATTACTTTGAACTTGTGTAATCTTGAACAACTTACTAGCATATTCGTGTAAATAATAACCAGAAAGTTATACGCTTAGGAATGTGTTTACCTCTAGAATATGTGTATTTTCAAACGCATGCTGGTCATCACGAAGCCCACTTGGTGGAGCCGAGTCACCGCACTAGGCCAGGACCTGCACCTGGCCTGTTGAACTGGACGCATGTGGATGCAAACCAAACGCTTCGGACTTCCACTGTCCGACGTTGACGGCCGTGACTTTGATTTCGCAGACGCCGCGTCGCAGATCCAATCTTTTTTTTCTTTTTTTCTTTTTTTGCGGGATGTCGCATATCCAATCTGAAACGACGATTGTCTGCTTTGTTTGGGAACGCAAATAGTATATTTTAACCAAGAATAATATTCCAAGTGTTTTTTCAGGAAATAAAAAATACGTATCTGTAACTTGATATAAGATGTTTTTTTGACAGTATGAGAGTGTCAAAAAATGTCTTATATTAAGTTACAGAGGAAGTATATATCAGTGATGCATTTACTTACAGATTAAGCTGAAATAATACTAGTGAAGAAAGCTAGAGAGCTGTGCTTTTCACCGGTACCACATGTGCTAGGTCTAGAATTCTTTTTACCTCTTTTTTTGAAAGAAAACCAAAACAATGACTACAAATTCGAAAATTTCAGATCCATGGCGTTGTCGCCGTTAGCGGCAACGACAAATTTGAAAGAAAAGAGGACCATCGTCATTGCGAGCACCATTACATCAAACAAAGTTCCAAAAGCCACATTACACGAATGGAATTTTGGCAACAAATTTACCAAACAGCGACCAAATTTAATCAAAGTTACCAAATTTCGGTCAGACACTTGGGGACATGATACTATAAACAACCCAAAGTAGACTAATATCCGGGTTTCCAGTTTCCTGTTCATGAACACTAGGTAGTGTGGTGCAATTCCAAAAATAGCAGTGTGGTGGTTGGTGGTGGTGGACCGTAGACTGCAGCACAAAAATGAAAAATTGATCACATGGGACTGCCAGCGGAATACTAGTTGTAGTATTGTTCGAGAATGAGTACTAGTACGTAGTATTTAGGAAGGTAACACGTTGTTTCTTGTTTTCCTGTGTGTACATGTAGCTTGGAATATAATTCATGGCTCTGATCGTGCCAAGTCAATATTGTCATGCGTGATGACTGATGACCATGCAACTGAGTAATTTCGTCTCTATCTATAAATTGATCGAGAACAGTCTTGCTTGCCACTTCATTCTTACGACAAGGGGCGTGGCTGTGGTCTGGATTCTTGACGAGTACGTACGTTTGGGGCGCCATGGCCGGCGGGGGAGGGAAAGCCAAGCCGCTCGAGTTCACGCCGACATGGATCGTGGCGTTGGTCTGCTCCGTCATGATCATCATCTCCCTGCTCTTCGAGCGCTTGCTCCACCGCCTAGGCAAGGTACGTGCGTACATCCACCATGAGAGACGCAGCTAGCGTAGAGAGACCAGGAAGCTGCCGGCGGTATCTGTCCAATCGACCATGAGCTGAACGTTTGGGCGCACACGTTTGCATGCAGAGGCTGATAAGGAGTCGCAAGAAGCCGCTGTACGAGGCCCTCCTCAAGGTGAAGGAGGAGCTGATGCTGCTGGGGTTCATCTCGCTGCTGCTCACCGTGTTCCAGGGCCCCATGGGGAAGCTCTGCGTCAGCCCGAGCGCCATGCTCCACCTGCAGCCCTGCAAGCCGCCGCCGCACGAGACGGACCACCTCGGCGGCGCCGTGTTCACCGGCGTGCTGGGTGGGGGGAGGCGCCTCCTGGCTGGAGGAGCCTCCTCCTCCGACGAATACTGCCTCAAGAAGGTACTACATACTACTCCAGCTCAACTGGCATGGGACGTGCATGATTTTGTCTGTGATGCTCTACTTTTCCTTCTTCTTCCGTCTTCGTCGATCTACTGTTTTCCGTCTTTGACCCGTTCAACCTTGTTGGCATTTGGCATGCAGGACAAAGTTCCATTACTTTCATCTGACGCTATTCATCAATTGCACATATTTATCTTCGTGTTGGCGGTCACCCATTTCCTTCTCAGTGCTATTACAGTTCTTCTAGGAATTGCACAGGTACTAATTAACTAAAACTCTGACTAGATTTTTGTTAGTGACGAGTAATTCGTCTACCATGACTTTTCTAATTACTATGTTATAATTGTTGTGTAGACAAGGAATTGGCGACATTGGGAGACCAAGATCCAAGAAAATAATGACAGTGGTATGTACTGTGATGCAAATCGTTTCCTAGTTCAGCTAACGATGACTTCACAAGTTTTCTTCAAATTGTATGAAGTTGTGTTATGTTTTTTGCTTACGGGTGTTGGGTCCTAATTAACTTGCAGCACCTCAAATGATCAAGCATGTTCAAGAATTCAAATTTATTCAAGACCACTTCAAAGGTCATAGAAAACGGTCGAGGATATTTGGTTGGATGGTATACTTTCTTTTTTCTTGTGTTCTATAAGGATCAAAACATATATATTGCCTTATTTCTTTATTTTGCAATTGGGCTATAAGATAAGTCGTCGTCTTTTTAGCGTTCCTTCTTCAAACAATTCTATGGATCGGTCACCGAGGAGGACTACACAACAATGAGACTTGGTTTCATCATGGTAATCAACCTCCATTTTAATCGATATATAGAAGTCGCGTCTATGTTTCTTGGTACACACTATTAGTGGAAGAAACTTATATATATGAGTGTTTCATTCCTTTTCACAGAAACACTGTAAGGGGACACCAAAATTCAACTTTTATAGTTACATGATCAGAGCTTTGGAGGTTGATTTTAAGAAAGTTGTTGGTATTAGGTAAGTGCTCAATGCTACTTTTATAAAATGTGTTATCTAATCCTTGTCTAAAGCATATGCTATGTCTATATCAATTACCTAGCAAATTAATGTCCATGTTATGCTTATGTAGTTGGTACCTTTGGGCCATGCTGATGATATTCCTACTATTGAATGTTGAAGGTGTGTATCACTGGAGGTCAAAAGTTTTGATCCACTTGTATAACTGTTATGTTGTTAAATTGTCACAAAAAAGATATTTATTTATTTACTTATTTTATTTTGGCTAACCGTCACTAGACAATATTTTTCATGTGAAAAGTAACCCCACTCTTGTCCTACCGTTATTGTAGGGTGGTATGTCTACATTTGGATTACCTTGGTTCCATTCATTGTAAGTAAACATGATTTACTATCTATACAAAAATACATAAAAGAAATTTCTACTACATGTTTTAAGGACTAAATACTAATTATATGCCTTCATATTACTTCTACAATGTTCTTTCAAACTAAGCATTATGCAAAAAAAGGGCAGAGTCATGACATCAACTTACTGTATTTGTGTTTGGCAGATGTTACTTGTGGTAGGAAGTAAGATGGAGCACATCATAACGGAATTGGCTTATGAGGTTGCCCAAAAGCATACGGCTATTCGAGGGGATTTAGTAGTTTCTCCTTCAGATAACTTCTTTTGGTTCCACCGGCCTAAATTAGTTCTTCTGTTGATCCACATAGTCCTATTTCAAAATGCATTTGAAATTGCATTTTTCTTCTGGCTCTTGGTAAGAACAATAAGTGAGCTGGTTGTACCCAACCTAATTTAACTTGAAGTATTTGAGAGTATCATAAGAATCATGAAATTATATAGAATATAAGTAATGGATTTGCTAGTTTCAAATAGGAATCTAATGAATACAAACTTTGCATTTATCAATGTTGCAGGTGACATATGGTTTTAAATCATGCATCATGGGGAAACCAGCATATGTTATTACTCGAGTTGTCATAAGGTACAATAGAAATCACAGCAGCTGCAACATCATATTGTGACTTCTTGAGAACATATTCATTTCTTTTACTTATTTCAGTGTAATCTGCCAAGTCCTTTGTGGTTACAGCACCCTACCACTATACGCCGTCGTCTCCCATGTGAGTTCAATTCCTAAAGTGGACAAAATTGTAGTTTTGTTGTGATTTAATGATTTTTTTTACTTGAACTTTACCGATGATCAGTATCCATTCTCTATTAATAATAGCTTGTTTTCACAAATTGACACCATTTTAAAGGCTTTTACTGACATGATCAAACAAATATTTCTTATCTATCATTTTATTCTGATTTTCTCTCATCATATATTGGTGTAGATGGGGAATTCTTTCAAGAAGACTATATTTGATGACAATGTGACTGAAGGCCTTGTCAACTGGGCTGAAAAGGCTAGGAGAGGCACAAGAACCCCAAATAAAATTACTACAGATGCAAGTAGTTCACCAATTGATGAGGCAAATGGTGGCGCGGTTCAAATGACAAATACACGGGCAAACTCATCGGTGGAGCAAGGCACCGCTAGGCTGATATAATCATGTACATTAGTTGCTAATACAAAGGGCCCTATAGCAACAATTTTGGCAAGTGTACAGATATATTTTTAGAGGGCACACATATCTTTTGATAATGCTAGCTATTCATGTGTTCAAGATATCCCAACAAACCACTCACCTTCTCTATCCCTCCACCAACGGACTTTCTCTATGTGACTTGTCCGAAATTTCAAATCCACGCCTCTCCGCCAAACAAGCCACCACCATGGTGATTCCTAGAAAAGATTGTATAGAATATCAAATACACGAGAAACCTCCATATGTGAAACATAAATTATATTAAATTTCACTGTTTTAATCACATTAACCTTGTAAAAATATGCATTTATTGACTTTAGCATAATGCGCCAACACCGACAAACTTAACTACAATTGTCAATAGGTCATTATGAGACCATATTCTAGCGAGATAACCCCAATGAAAAAAATCAGTGAAAAGCGTGTTGCCAAACCCTAAAAGCCTGCACGGCGCCGTGAAACGCACCCTAAGCTTCTAGTCCATATAACGTATAAATGAACAAAAGGAAAATCCTTTTTTCGTGGACATGTCTATTTATCTTTCTTTAGTTAAGCCAATAATTTCTGGAATGCTATGAAATGCACAATTTTCTATAGTATATTTCGACATCAAACGATGACGTCTGACATAAGCATCAGCCCGAACGTTCAAACTGTGCGTATGCACAGCTAGCCCACCTAGCTACCTTGCTCGCATGATGGCATGGCCAAATCAAATACTACAACATTCACGTCCCTTCCTTCCTAAGAGAAAAATACTTAACCAATTCCTAATGCATGGCATGATCTGTGGTTAGCATTACATCAAGCCCCACCGTATATAATCCTGGCGTACGGGTGGTTCCAGAGACTGTACATTCGTGGCCATCATTTGATACGGCCCCATCAGATGTAGTTAACGCTTAATGATGGCAATCAAATTTGCACGTAAGCGTAGAGATGTGTGGCCACCGTTACCTAGACAGCGAGTGGCCCGCAAAATGACCGTTACCCAGCATGATTCACGACGCCCTTCCAGCACCGAAGATAGTGACCGTGCTGGCCTTCTGGGTACGGTGTTCTCACTGTAGACCCCACGTGGCTGCCTGGTAGCGGTACACGTGTCTGAAACTATTGTATTCGTGTGCATGAACATGGTGAAGCCACCGTACGTTCTTCTGCACTGCAGCAGTAGTCGTGCTGCCCGTTAAATACTACTCCTCCCCGCCTATTCATTCATCCTCCTCCCCTTCACCTCGTCTGCCTCTCTTGGATCGCCCCACGAGAATACGAAACCAAAACCCAAGGAATCTTGCGAGCACCAAAATTCCGAGGCCGAGTAGTAGCATCCTCGAGAGATGGGATCGGAGGCGGATGCGGCGGAGATGACCGGCCTCCTCCTTGCCGGCGCGCCATCGGCGGTGGAGGCGATGCCGCCGTGGCGGGAGCAGCTGACGGTGCGGGGTGTAGTGGTGAGCGCCATCCTTGGGGTGCTCTTCTGCCTCATCACGCACAAGCTCAACCTCACGGTGGGGATCATTCCTTCGCTCAACGTCGCCGCGGGCCTGCTCGCCTACTTCCTCGTGCGGACCTGGACTGCGGCGCTGAACATGTTCGGCATCGTCTCCAAGCCCTTCACCAAGCAAGAGAACACCGTCATCCAGACATGCGTCGTCGCGTGCTACGGCCTCGCCACCAGCGGTATGTGCCCATATGTGGGGGAATTTAGTTGAGCATTTAGCTAGGTGGCTATGGGATTGTTTGATTGGATTTGCTTTGATGCATAACTCAAAACAGTCATCATGTGTGGACTTTGCATTTAAGTGCCATGCTTCTTGGTATATTATTAAGAAGTTATTAGCAGGTTGGTTTTTACATTTAACTTTCTTACAAAATGCATATTTGATTTTGCTGTTTCTTGGGAATGAAAGAATTGGTCACAATCGATAGGCTTCCCCCTTTTCACACAGTTCACATTATAAATCAATGTTTCCGTTGATGCAGGGGGTTTCGGATCGTATATGCTTGCAATGGATCAAAAAACTTATGAGCTTATCGGGACTAATTATCCTGGTAATAGGGCAGTGGATGTCAAGAATCCCTCACTTAGTTGGATGATCGGCTTCATGTTTGTAGTTAGCTTCCTTGGTATTTTTATTCTCGTTGCCCTGCGCAAGGTAATCATCCACATCTTTCATGCGTGCATCTTTCATGTTTATCTGATTATATTTACACTTATTTCTTTTTTCAATCAAATGTTTGCTAAGTTCAGTTTTGATGTTTGCTAGGTGATGGTGTTAAACTATAAGCTAACCTATCCTAGAGGAACCGCCACCGCTATGTTCATAAACAGCGTCCACACTGCTACCGGAGACGAGTTAGTGGAGTAAGAAACATATCAGCATTGATCCTTAATTTCTTGCAAGTTAGCTATAGTTTCGAGGGACAATTATTGTTGACTCTTCGATGCTCTTGTCTGGTGATGGCATGAATATGGATTTTATATCGTAGAGTGATGCACAATTGCACAGCTAGTAGTTTGTAAATGAGTAATCAAAATAGTGGTTTTTATTGACCTATGGTAGTTTCACTACATTCAGGTAATCCAAGTTTACTATAGGTTCATCCCCGTCAATTTGAAGTATTTAAAGTACCATCTTCAAACCGTTAGTGACTCTGAAGTAATTTAAACTTTAATGATCTTCCAGTGAAGTCGCACATTAGCTTTCTAACTATTATACAAGTCCGCCGACTATTTGGACAAAAAATCTCATTTATCGACCAATTTTTGTTATAAAACGTTTATCGGCCAGTTAATTAGTATATATGTGGGAAAGAAAAATATTATTGGCAGTTCAACAACAATAAGGTCTTAATGATTTAATCAGCTTGCAGTTAGTTTGTAATTAGTTGATGCTAGGAATTCCGTAATCTTATCCCTCTACAAAATTGCTTATACTTTAGCGGGAGGGAGGGTAAACATCTACATTATGCACAGATGGTGGATCTTCTGATAGGTACAAAATAGCAAGTTTATATGTTTAATCTAAAAATGATGGTTTATCTATTTGTTTACTTGGGATGACCTTGGATTCCTCCATATCGATTTCATTTTGACAACATATTCTTGGGTTACTGCATTATGAGTTTTGGAGGTACTAACTTTAATTTTGTTCCCGCAGAAAACAAGTTAGTTGTCTTGGAAAGTATTTGAGCGGAAGTTTTCTTTGGCACTGCTTTAAATGGTTCTTCAGTGGTGTTGGTGATTCTTGTGGCTTCGACAATTTCCCTTCTCTGGGCCTTGCGGCATTTAAGAACACGTAAGCTTGCCGCTAGTGTGTCTGTGATATTATTACAAAGTTCACATGTTAAAAGCAGATTCGTCTTGTTTTAAAATTGGAACAAAAGTTGCCTTCCTTATCCTCTTTACGAGTTATTTTGGACATGTTGGGATTGAATCTAGTTATCCTTTAAGCTGGAATATTGTCTGCATTATATCTAAAAGCTTACAATTTCTACTTTTTATAGGTTTTATTTTGACTTCAGTCCAACCTATATTGGATGTGGTCTTATATGTCCACATATAGTTAACTGCTCTGCACTCCTTGGAGCCATCATATCCTGGGGATTTCTTTGGCCATATATATCCACAAAAGCTGGGGAGTGGTATCCAGCTAACCTTGGAAGCAACGACTTCAAAGGACTCTATGGGTACAAGGTACGGTGGCGAAAGATTCTAACTGTTCATACCATAATGAATTAATAGTCAGTTCCATACTGTCTCTTTCTTATAGATTTTGTCAATTTGACTACAATGTTGTTAACCAACCGATCTAGAACCATATTATAAACCGGTCTAAGAAAAAAACTAGATCATGAGACGTTATTTACAAGGCTTAACAAAAGCCTCCTGTTTTCCTCTATATTGACTAAACCCGGTACATCTGCAAGTTGTTGTTGTAAATATGCAAGTAATACTAATAACTCTTTTATGTATTTCTTTCAGTGGCTTAATTCGTGAGAACCATTAAATTGAGTTTCAGAATATATAGATGGCTCATCTAGGTCATTAACTTCCAAAATTATTCTATGTTCACTTAACGATCAGCATTGCCAACATTATCTTTACAAAAAACTAAGTTGTGTCTGCACCCTTCCAGGTTTTCATATCCGTATCCTTGATACTTGGCGATGGTGTTTATAACCTCATCAAAATCATTTATGCTTCCATCAAGAAAATAATGAAAGCCCACGCAGAGAAAGGAAGACTTCCCCTTGTTTGGGTTCAAGATGGTAATGCCATTTTATTATTGTACCCAGTTGACCTAACAACATATCATGTCTTCTGGCTCTCATCTTGTTTCCCTTTTATTATTGCAGATGATAACATTTCCAAATTATCAGTAGAGGAAAAGCTTTTAAATGAGGTCTTTCTAAAAGACAGTATCCCTCTGTGGTTGGCGGGATCTTGTTATGTGGGCCTTGCAGCAATTTCAACTGCAACTGTACCAATGATGTTCCCACAACTCAAGTGGTACCTTGTCCTCATTGCTTATGTTTTTGCTCCTCTACTTGCCTTCTGCAACTCATACGGCACCGGCCTAATAGACTGGAACCTTGCATCAACATATGGAAAGATTGGTGTTTTCATTTTTGCCTCATGGGTTGGCCGACATGGTGGTGTGATCGCCGGCTTAGCAGCTTGTGGTGTTATGATGCCCATAGTATCCACAGCTGGTGATCTCATGCATGACTTCAAGACTAGTTACCTGACACTCTCTTCTCCAAACTCCATGTTTGTGTCACAGTTGATTGGGACTTCCCTTGGATGCGTCATTGCTCCTCTAACCTTTTGGATTTACTGGACATCCTTTGATGTTGGCAATCCTGATGGCATATTCAAAGCTCCATATGCCATCATCTTCCGTGAGATGTCAATCATGGGTGTCGAAGGATGCTCGGTGTTGCCACAACATTGCCTTGCAATATGCTCTTTCTTCTTCTTTGCAGCCATAGCAATCAAGCTCATGCAGGATGTCACCCCAAACAGTGTGTCCAAATTCATCCCACTACCGATGGCCATGGGTGTTCCATTCTACATTGGGGCAAATTTTGCGATCGACATGTTTGTTGGGACTGTCATCTTGTTTGTCTGGGAGAGGGTGAACCGTAAGGAGTCAGAGGAGTTTGTGGGTGCGGTTGCTTCTGGTTTGATCTGCGGTGATGGCATCTGGAGTGTTCCTTCTGCAATATTGTCCATCCTGAGGATTGACCCACCGATGTGCATGTATTTCAAGCCTTCTTTAACCTATGGCTGAAAGTAGAGGAACTTTTTTAGTTTTATGTGATAGTACCACAACACACTCGTGTAAAGTAGACCATGGCAATACAACAATACCTATGTTCATTTTGTTTGTGTCTTCTTTGTTATTCTTTGTTAGAGTATCATGGCATATCCGACTATTATTGAAACTTGATAAAACCCCTCACATTGTTGTGGAAACCTTGTTAAAAGAAATGCATAATATATACTAAAAATAACTAAAATTGATGCACAAGAAAATGTAAGACGGTACTAATGATGCAAAAGCGACTCTCCAACAAGTTGCAATCAAAGTGCGTTCATAGGAATGAGTGTATGTGCGTATATGTGAGCATATGCGATTGTACCGTGTTAAAAAATAGGAGCATTATATAATACATGATTGGCCATTCTTCAATGTCATGGTTAGGACAATTCTTAATGGATTCTTTATTCTCTGTCAAACAAGCACTAGTGACTCGCGATGTTCATGTCTAAAACTAATCATGTTAGCACACAGCTGCATAGCTTTGGCAGATGGAAAATATTTAGGCATGAATAAATTGCAATGGCCTTCCCACATAGTATGGTGTCTTTAGGTAAGGGAAGCAACCGTTTTTTCATTCCTCCTATAAATGAAAAAGGAAAAAGGCATAATTTTTCCATGACAGACTCAACATCCTTAATGGGCATCATATCATATATTTCTGCAGAAGTATGTAGATGCATATATGTGTCATCTATGGCTGAACCACCGAATAGGTTCTCTTGGACCAGATTAAGCAAGTGCAAAAATTCAATTTGGCTTCTTTTTCAAATGTCAAAAAAATTGTGACTTTTTTTGGGTTATCTTTGTCATTTACAAATACTACCTCTAAATTTTGAGGCAAAAAGGTTAAGCATTTTGGCATGCGCAAAAAAAAACAAATCTAAGACCAAATGTCACCCCAATTTGTTTTTTCACCGGCGAAACACCGCTGCTCTGTTCCGCATGAAAATTGTCAAGCATGATTGCGACACCAATACAATCATCTACAATTTTTTCAGAATTTTTTGAAAACATTTACTTTTTTTAGGGTACTGATCACCCGGGAGCATGTGCTCCCGGAGCCAAAACGCCGTTCCCAAGCAAGTGTGGATTAATCTCATTTTATTCAGCTACAACCTAGATTGAGTTATAGGTGCACGCAATTACTCATCATTGGGAGTAGCAAACTCTCCAAGCTTCTTGTTGATGTCTCCCATGTTTTTGGTATCTTTCATTGACTACAAAAGTACACTAAAGGAACAACAAAGGAAATAAAACAAAAAATGGAGGTAAATAACATGTAACTCTAGTAACCTTACCATAGAAGCGCAATAATTCCTGACAATGGTGACAGAAAAAGGGTTGATTGCCTCAATCCAGATTGGATTATAGTACACGGGATTATTTATGTTCATTAGTTGTGTCTTGGTTTAACCAGAGTAATTTTTTTTAACACAGCACAAACGCATGCGCTCATATATACGCACATACACTCATCCTTATGAACACACACACACACACAATACCCCTATGAGCCATCTTGAGATTGACAAAGTCACCAAAGGCGCCTCATAGTCCTCTCACTGAACGCGTATCACCGGAAATACTGAAATAAATCTATGAATAAATGCGAGCATCAGTACTTGAATTCTGGTGGGCTGGGGATAACATTGTCGACCTAACCATCCAAGCACAGGTTGATTCTCGAGCAATCCTTTTTTCAAGGACGTGTCGACTTATCTTTGTTTAGCTCTTCTCTTTATTGAGAAAAAATCGTTTTTAAAAAGCTATGAAAACACACTTTTCTATACGTTCACTTTGACATCAAACGATGACAAGTGACATGAAGCATCAGCTAAACGGTCAAACTGGCGTGCGTATGCACGTCCCACACCTACCTTGCTCGCATCGATCGCATGACCAAATCAAATCAAATACCACAACATGCACGTTCCTTCCTTCCTCCTCCCAAGAGAAAAATACTCCGTAACTCCTAAAGCATGCCATGATCTGTGGTTACCATTACATCCAGCCCCACCGTATGTAATCCTGGCTTAGCGATGGTTGCAGAGACTATACATTCGTGGCGGCCATTAGATAGGGCCCCAGCAGATATAGTTAACACTTAATTAGCAATCAAATTAGCACGTAAGCGGTAGAAATGTGTGGCCATCATTACCTAGACAGCGAGTGGCCGGATAGCCAGCACTACCCGCGTGTTACTAGCACACAGCATGATTCGCGCTGCTTCTCCTGTCCCGATCCTCTGCCAGGATAATGACCGTGCTGGCCTGCTGGGTACAGAGTACAGACCCACGTGTGACGCGTCTGCTTGGTAGGAGTACGCGTGTCATAGTGTGCATGAACATGCATGTATACCGAAGCCACCTTTACGTTCTTGTGCACTGCAGTGGCCGTGCTGCTTATATTCGAATACTAAGCTTCAGTTTAGTCCCTTTAAATACCTTGTCCTCCCCGCCAATTCATTCATCCTCCTCACCTTGACCTCGTCTGCCTCTTTCTCTCATCAAATACGAAACCAAACTCCGAAGGAATCCTACCAGCAGACCAGCACAAGTCCGAGGAGGAGGGAGGCATTGGCTTGATACCAGCGCCCGCGAGAGATGGGATCGGAGGCGGACGCGGGGGAGATGACCGGGCCCCTCCTTGCCGGCGTGCCGTCTGCGGCGGAGGCGGTGCCGCCGTGGCGGGAGCAGCTGACGGTGCGGGGTGTAGTGGTGAGCGCCATCCTGGGGGTGCTCTTCTGCCTCATCACGCACAAGCTCAACCTCACGGTGGGGATCATTCCTTCGCTCAACGTCGCGGCGGGCCTGCTCGCCTACTTCCTCGTGCGGACCTGGACCGCGGCGTTGGGCATGTTCGGCGTCGTCTCCAAGCCCTTCACCAGGCAGGAGAACACCGTCATCCAGACCTGCGTCGTCGCCTGCTACGGCCTCGCCACCAGCGGTATGTTTGCATTTTGCTTTGATATGACCCTTACTCAAAACAGTCGTCATGTGTGGACTTTTGATGCTGCTTTCTGCTAATTAAGTACGTTTGGCCGTTGCTTGTGTGTATATTATTTTTGGGTGGGGACCGGAACGGTGTTAGATTTGGGTGGAACATTGCTAGGTATTGCAGAAAGATCAGGTTCTGTTTTACTTTTTTTTTTTGCATTATTAGGAAAGTTACTAGCAGGTTGATTTTTACAATTAATTTCTTAGAACAAATGTTTAACTTTGCAGCGTACATATCTGATTTTGGTGTTTCTTGGGAGTGGGAGAAAAATTGATGACGATAGGCTTCCCCCTAATTTCCACATAGTTCACATTATCAATCAATGTTTCCACTTGTGCAGGAGGATTCGGATCGTATATGCTTGCAATGGATCAAACAACTTACGAGCTTATCGGGACTGATTATCCTGGTAACAGGGCAGTGGATGTGAAGAATCCCTCGCTGAGTTGGATGATCGGGTTTATGTTTGTAGTTAGCTTCATTGGTATTTTTAGTCTCGTTGCCCTGCGCAAGGTAATCATCCACATCTTAGATGTGTGTGCATCTTTCATTTTTAGTTGATCACATCTACATTTTTTTAATCAAGTGCAGCAACTTGGACAACACCTTGCAAATTCGGCCAACTAAGTTCAGTTTTGGTGTTTGCTAGGTGATGGTGATAAACTATAAGCTAACCTATCCCAGAGGAACTGCCACCGCTATGTTCATAAACTGTGTCCACACTGCTACCAGAGATGAGTTAGTAGAGTAAGAAACATATCATCATTGATCCTTAATTTTGTGCAAACTAGTAAGTTATTTGTACTTTGGAGGGACAGCTATTGTTGACTCTCTGATGCTTCTTGTCGCATGATTGGATGAATATGGATTTTATATAATAGAGTATTGCACAATTGAACAATTAGTAATCTCTAAATAAGTACTCAAAATAGTGGTTTCTATCGACCTATGGTACTTTTACGGCTTATATCAGGTCATCAAAGTTTACTATGGGTCCCCGCGACTTAAGTATTTTAAGTACTATCTCCCAACTGTTAGTGACTCTTAAGTTATTTAAAGTTTAGTTGTCTCCCAATTGACCTTTTTTTCATATGCTAAGCACTGATGGTTGCAAAAATCCGATAATAGTCTGATGAAATTGCACATTAGCCTGCTGCCCATTTATCGAACAATTCTCGTTATAGATTGTTTATCGGCCAATTAAGTAGTATGTACATGTGAGAACAAATTAATTTTAGGTAATTCAACAATAATAAAGCTTCACTGATCTACTCAGCTCGCAATTAGTTTGTGATGAATCGAGGCTAGGAATTCTGCAATCTTATCTCTCTACACAATTGCATATACTTTTAGCGAGAGGGGGAGGTGTAAACATGTACGTTATGCACATGGGATGAATCTTTTGATAGGTACAAAATAGCAAGTTTATCAGTTTTTAATTAAAATCATGTATTATCTATTTGTTTACTAGGGATCAAATTCGATGTCTCTGTATCAGTTTGATTGTTGACTACATTTCTTGTGTTAATGTATTTCTTGAGTTTTGGTGGTACTAACTTTATTCCCCTGCTTGCAGAAAACAAGTTAGTTGTCTTGGAAAGTACTTAAGCATAAGTTTCCTTTGGAACTGCTTTAAATGGTTCTTCAGTGGTGTCGGGGATTCTTGTGGCTTCGACAACTTCCCATCTCTGGGCCTTGCAGCATTTAAGAACACGTAAGCTAACTGCTACTGTGTTCGTGCTAAAATTTTGAAGTGTGTATTTTTACAATTTAAAAACAAATCACTTTATTTGAAATCGAAACAAAAAATTTCCTTCCTTATCCTCTTTATGCAGGGATTAACGTATGAAACTACTATCCTTTAAGCTGGAATACTCATATGCATTATATCCAGAATCTTACCATTTCTACTTTTTATAGGTTTTATTTTGACTTCAGTCCAACCTATATTGGATGTGGTCTTATATGTCCACATATAGTTAATTGCTCTGCACTTCTTGGAGCCATCATATCCTGGGGTTTTCTTTGGCCATATATATCGACAAAAGCGGGGGAGTGGTATCCAGCTAACCTTGGAAGCAACGACTTCAAAGGACTCTATGGGTACAAGGTATGGTGGTGAAGGATTCTAATTGTCCATTTCATAATGAATTATTAGTCAATACCGTGTTGTCTCTTGATTATGCCTTTTGCCAATTCAATTGTGATGGTTGTTGACCAACAGATCTTGTACCATGTTATGAACCGATCTAAGAAAAAGAACTAGATTATGAATCAATATTTACAAGGCTTGACCAAAGTCCCTTGTTTCCCTCCATATTGAATAAACCCAATAAATTTGCAAGTAGTTCTTGTAAATATGCGAATAATACCGATAACTCTCTTTTATGCATTTATTTTAGTGGGCATAGTGGTCGTAATTCGTGAGAACCATGAAATTGAGTTCAAGAATAAATAAATGGCTCATCTATATCATTAAATTTCTAAACTACTCTTTATTCACTTAATGATCAGTCTTTGCCAACATTATCTTTAGCAAAAACTAAGTTGTCAATGCACCCTTCCAGGTTTTCATATCGGTATCCTTGATACTTGGTGATGGTGCTTTTAACCTCATCAAAATCATGTATGCTACTATCAAGGAAATAATGAATGCACGCTCAAAGCAAGGAAGACTTCCCCTTGTTTGGGTTCATGATGGTAATGCCATTTTCTTATTGTACCTAGTTGACCTGCCATCATATCATACATCATGGATCTCATCTTGTTTCCCTTTTATAATTTCAGATGATAAGAATTCCAAATTATCAGTCGAGGAAAAGCTTCTAAATGAGGTGTTTCTAAAAGACAGCATCCCTCCCTGGTTGGCAGGATTTGGTTATGTGGGCCTTACAGCAATTTCAACTGCAATAGTACCAATGATATTCCCACAACTCAAGTGGTACCTTGTCCTCTTTGCCTATGTTGTTGCTCCTTTACTTGCCTTCTGCAACTCATACGGAACTGGACTAACAGATTGGAACCTTGCATCCACATATGGAAAGATTGGCCTTTTCATCTTTGCCTCATGGGTTGGCCAACATGGTGGTGTGATCGCCGGCTTAGCAGCTTGTGGTGTTATGATGTCCATCGTATCCACAGCTGGTGATCTCATGCATGACTTCAAGACTGGGTACCTGACCCTCTCATCGCCAAGGTCCATGTTTGTGTCACAGTTGATTGGCACTGCCCTTGGTTGTGTCATTGCACCTCTAACCTTTTGGCTTTACTGGACATCCTTCGATATTGGCAATCCTGATGGTATGTTCAAAGCTCCATATGCCATCATCTTCCGTGAGATGTCAATCATGGGTGTCGAAGGATTCTCAGTGTTGCCGCGACATTGCCTAGCAATATGCTCTTTCTTCTTCTTTGGAGCCATAGCAATCAAGCTCATCCGGGATGTCACCCCAAACAGTCTGTCCAAATTCATCCCGCTCCCGATGGCCATGGCCGTTTCATTTTACATTGGGGCATACTTCGCGATTGACATGTTTATCGGGACTGTCATCTTGTTTGTATGGGAGAGGTTGAACCGTAAGGAGTCAGAGGAGTTTGCGGGTGCAGTTGCTTCTGGTTTGATCTGCGGTGATGGTATCTGGAGTGTTCCGTCTGCAATATTGTCCATCATGAGGATTGACCCACCAATGTGCATGTACTTCAAGCCATCTTTTACCTATGGCTGAAAGTAGAGGAACTTTTGTAGTTTTATGTGATAGTACCACAACACACTCGTGTAAATTAGACCATGGCAATACAACAATAGCTATGTTCATTTTGTTTGTGTCTTCTTTGGCATTCTTTGTTAGAGTATCATGGCATATCCGAGTATTATTGAAACTAGATAATACCCCTTACATTGTTGTGGAAACCTTGTTAAAAGAAGAGTTAATATCACTATTAGTACATAAACATGTACCCAAGGGAACAAAATGGTACAAGAACTAGAAAACTCCATAAAAGTAGTCCTTCAACTTGCTTAACAGAACATTTCGATACAATTCCGTTAAATCCGACGGCACGCCGTTACTCAGTGAGGGCGCGAGAAAGAATTATTGACTTAGAAAAGAACAACGGAAGTTCGAACCTGGGACCTTGCACTGGTCATGCGTGCGAGATAACCAGCCAAACCAGAAGAATTTGTGTGACTTGCCCAGGTAAACATTCTATTATATTTTGTCGCAGAGGCAGAGAAAGAAATAGAAAAGAAATGTAGCGCAGAGGAGGGGCCTTGAAGCACGAACCTCTGGTATTATCTTCCCATGCGTTAGAACATATACATCCGGACGCCCCAAACCCTCCTCGAACGCCTGGGCAAACGGCTCGGTCACGAAATTTCGATCCAGACGCACGCCTCAAACGTCCGGGCTGACAGGCACCCCTCATATCCAGCCCAAATATGGGGCGGGTATGGGGCACCCGGGCGTCCGCCACATCGAACCCGGCCCACGCTGGCCCACCCGACCCCACATATATTCCTCCCCATCCGCTCCCGGACCAAACCCTAGCCACTTCATTCCACTCCCCTCTGCCACTCAAGCTCACCTCCGGCGATCTCCGGCAGTCTCCTGCATGGCGGGCAGCGGATCCGAGTCCGTCGCCTCTAGATTCATCGACCCCGAACTCATCCCACGCGGCCCCAAGGAGGAGATGGCCGTCTGGCTTGCGCTCTGCCGCTCCCGGGAGGAGGTCCGTGCACAGCAGCGCTCGGACTCCTTCCATCGGGAATCCATTGCGTCCGCCCAAATGGCGCATGGATCCGACGGTAGGTGTGTTGTTGCTGCCTCACCGAAGGCGATGCAGTCCGTCTGGTGTCCGAACGCGGTGGCGGACGCACAACCCCTCCGTTGGCGCACCGAGCAACGGGACACACCTTGAGGATCATTCGACGGAAACATGACACGGCGTGCCCGCCGTGCGAGGCATCGGGCGCAGGAGGCAGTTCTCGTGGCGGTGGATGTCGGCGAGGCAGAGCCGCATTCTCCGGTGCCCCGTGGTGCAGCAGTCCGGGCGCCGCAACCGTGTCGTGGTGGATGTCGCCGGCTCGTCCCAGGGCGGATCCATCATCGATCCGACGTCCACCGGCACCGTTCAGGTTACGGGCTCCGACGAGGAAGAGTTGGGCATGGGAGACGGCGGCGCCTTGAGTCCCGTGAGCCGGATCGTGTCTCATGCCCTACTCTACTTTGCCGGCGACTGGACCAACACTCTAGGGAGTGCAGCCGGCCGCCGGACATGGACACGGCAGAGATGGACGAGCTCCGCTCAAAGATCACTGTGTTGCATGTAATAATATGGATTTGAGGTATCCGGATGTGGAATGCATTATTTGAGACGTGACCGGTCAATGCCCGTGAGCGTTTGAAGGTTCGGATTTGCCAAGTCCAGCTATAGATGCTCTTACCAATAGAACGACAACGACTTGATGTCAAACATGGAGAAATGTAGTTTGGTGAGTCTTTTTGCAGTGTACTTCAGCGGCGTGCTAATTCTTCCGTGCTTATAAACAATTCACTGAAACAGTTATATAAACCATTGCTGAAATTGTTGTAGTCTGAAAAACAGTCTACTAACAGTGGTTAAGGTTATATAAACCATATAATTCTCGTTTTCTA
Organism: Triticum aestivum; assembly: GCF_018294505.1. Taxonomy (NCBI): domain Eukaryota; kingdom Viridiplantae; phylum Streptophyta; class Magnoliopsida; order Poales; family Poaceae; genus Triticum; species Triticum aestivum. Next base: position 37,235,891 of record NC_057799.1, on the reverse strand, counting down.
TTTCTCTCCGTCTGTTCGTCAAAGATAATAAGAAATTTGCATAAGAAACTAGTATACGAGTATATGTTGCCTTTGAGTCGGCTGGTTATCACGCGTGTACCACCAAAGCGAGAGTACCGGAGTACGAACCTCCACGAGCTCGGTTTTCATTTCCTGTGTCTTTCTTTCTCAACCCCCCTCTGACAAGTGGGCCCCACTGGCAAACAGAGAAAGAGAGCGCGAGGTGCTGCTGCAGTTAGCATGCGATAGACCGCGTGCCGTTAAATTTAACTGATTTGTATTGAAATGTTCTGTTAAGCAAGTTAAAGGGCTACTTTTATGGGGGTTTTAAGTTCTTGTACCATTTTGTTTCCTCGGGTACAAGTTTATGTACTAATAGTGGTATCAACTCTTCAAAGAAATGCATAATATATGCTAAAAGTAACTAACCGATGCAAAGGAAAATGTAAGACGGTATCAATGATGCAAAAGAGACTCACCAGCAAGTTTCAATCAAAGTGCGTTCATAGGGAGTGTATGTACGTGTACGTGAGCATATACGATTGTGTTGTCTTAAGAAAAGCAAGTTGCAATCAGCAATGGCTGCGCATATTCCACTACGAGCACCAGGAGCCGGCATTCTTCCCCGTCTGGGAACCAACACGCCAAAGAGTGCAACTACACCTACTCGGAGCCTCGTGCCCGTCGGGCCAGTACATGGTCCACTTGGGTGGAACCGTGATGCACGGAACACCCTCTAGGCAATACGGTGTGACAACAAAGAGCTTCGGTCCGGACCACGACACGTAGAACACCATCGAGGCAAGGCATTGCGATGATTGTGACGTTGGCCACGGTAACCTTTGCGACGATCACCGTGACGACGATGGCGACGACTAACACATCATCAACCATTTCCACCCCACGACTCCCCCGAACGTTGTCTTTCCACCAGGATTTCGAGTCACCGACGTCAACAAGTACACGGGCGAGACGCAGCCAGACATCAGGTTGTCCAACTACCAAACTGCATGTAGGATCATCAATGGAGGCAACGGCTACATAGTTCATGGCCGACTACGATAATGCAAAATACTCCCTCTGTAGAGTAATATAAGACTTCTTAGATCACTAATACTTTAGTGATATAAAGTCTTATGTTACTTTACACAGAGAGTAGTTTTTACTATGTGCTTAACACTTATTTAATAAGTTAATGCTATTTTGAGACTATTAGTTGATATTATTGATGATGTTTTTATCAAATTATAGTAGTAGTACATAGTGTAATTTTTTAAACAGTGGCACCCTAGTGTTGGGATCCAAGATCTGCCACTGTCCGCGGACATGGACTTAAGTCTCGTGCTCGACCCCAATAGCAACAGCAGCAACAAGAAAAGCTCGACGAAGGCGGCAGCAGCGAGACGTGTGTGGCCTGCCGCCTCCGTGGTCAGATTTCTCACCATGCATCTACCATAATTATCTCAATCAAGTGTCTTCTCTGCTTTTTTTTCCCCTTAATTTGATGTGCCTTCAAAAACTACCTCTTACATTGTTAAAATATACGACTCACAATTTTTTTTTATGGGGACTACATGTATATAGAACTCATAGTAATTTTTTTGGGCGGCCATGTTCATGTTATCTCCTCATCTTATCACTAATCTTTTGATGAAGCCTTTCTCTCTATCAAGAATTTTACTGTTCGGCTCTAATAAAAGTGATGTAAACGTTCTTATATTTCTTTAAGTAAGGAGTATGCAAACAGCAAATACAGGGGAAAAAATCTGACAGCATTTGTATATCATGCGGACAGTTCAGACGAGCATGGCTAGACAGGGATTGCAGTGCATCAATTGGGGAAGAAGTAGTCCGGGTTGGAAGATTTTCTTAGATGCAACCTGGAAAAACAAAGCAGCTGCTGCAACTCTCCGTCTGAGTTTGAGTAATAAATTTTCAGCACAGGTAAGTTTCAGCATGAGTAGTTAGCAACGAAAAAAAATCCACTTTGCAAAACAAAAACCATTACCAAATATGCTTGCACAGGCAGCGACTCCAAATACCACGCATATATAAAATAGCAACTTTATCTGACGAAGTTTCACCAACACAAGGAACGATACTATGCTGACCACAGTAATAAGCAGTTCGAACACTGCTCGACACAAATAACCGAAGCTTAACAAGTTTGCAAATCCGCTAACACGACTATGACCACCACCGTATACCGCCGCCACCACCATAGATGTGGTAAAGAACCACCAACGACGCCGCCGCCCGACACCATCTCATTTCTTCTTGGCCGCAGCCTTGGTCACCTTGGCGCCGGTCGGATCCTTCTTCTCCACGGCCTTGATAACGCCCACGGCAACCGTCTGCCTCATGTCGCGCACAGCAAAGCGGCCCAGGGGAGGGTACTGGGCGAAGGTCTCCACCACCATGGGCTTGGTGGGGATCATCTTGACGAACCCGGCATCACCGTTCTTGAGGAACTTGGGCGCCGCCTCAATCTCCTTGCCAGACCGCCGGTCGATCTTGGTCTGGATCTCAGCAAACTTGACAGCGATGTGGGACGTGTGGCAGTCCAGCACCGGGGCATAGCCGTTGCTGATCTGGCCAGGGTGGTTCATGATGATGACCTGGGCGGTGAAGTTGGCAGCCTCCTTGGCAGGGTCGTCCTTGGAGTTGGAAGCGACGTACCCTCGCTTGAGATCCTTGACAGCCACATTCTTGACGTTGAAGCCGACATTGTCACCAGGAAGAGCCTCCAGGAGAGACTCATGGTGCATCTCAACGGACTTCACCTCAGTGGTCAGGCCAGTAGGACCAAAGGTGACAACCATGCCTGGCTTGATGACTCCAGTCTCAACACGCCCCACTGGCACAGTTCCAATGCCGCCAATCTTGTACACATCCTGAAGGGGAAGACGCAGGGGCTTGTCGGAGGGCCTCTTGGGCTCATTGATCTGGTCCAGGGCCTCAAGAAGGGTGGGGCCCTTGTACCAGTCAAGGTTGGTGGACCTCTCAATCATGTTGTCGCCCTCGAACCCAGAGATGGGAACGAAGGGAACCTTGTCAGGGTTGTAACCGACCTTCTTCAGGTATGAAGAGACTTCCTTGACAATTTCTTCATAACGGGCCTTCGAGTACTTGGGAGTGGTGGCATCCATCTGGAACAGATCATAAGAGCAATCACATCAGATAAACACAAAAATGAGAAACAGCATAAATGTATATACAAGTACTGATGGAAGTTGCACAGAATAAGAGATCACGAAAAAACAAACAGTTGCACTTATCAATTAAGATATATCAAAGTCAGTAACATATGATTAGAACTACTGGGTTAACTTACACGACAATATCAACATGAACAGAAGTTCATCAACTGAACCTGGACATTTAATAAATAGTTCTGAACCCTAAAACAACAAACATTTAGCAACACGGTACATTTCTAAATTAAGAAAAAAGATATTGGTCAACACTTACTACTAGAATGAGACAGATGTCAATCAGTTTACAGGAAATTTCTGTACTAATGAACATTGACATTAAGTAATTCTGAGTCTCGCATCAAGTGGATAGCAAAGATGTCAAACCAGTTTACAGGATGTTTCTGTAATATTGAACATTGACAACCTTAACATCAAGTGGATAGCAAAAGGATGTCAAGCAGTTTACAGAATGTTCTCTGTACTAATAAACATTGACATTGAATAAGTAATACTGAGCCTTATCAAATTGATAGCAAAATGGTAAACAAATCAAATGGTCACTCATAAAAATGGCCATTGAAAGTTGAATAGAAGTATACCTTGTTGCAGCAGCAGATCATCTGCTTCACACCAAGAGTGAAAGCAAGGAGAGCGTGCTCACGGGTCTGGCCATCCTTGGAGATACCAGCCTCAAAACCACCAGTGGTGGAGTCAATGATAAGCACAGCACAGTCAGCCTGGGAGGTCCCAGTGATCATGTTCTTGATGAAATCACGGTGACCAGGAGCATCAATGACAGTGCACGAGTACTTGGTGGTCTCGAACTTCCACAGAGCGATATCAATGGTGATACCCCTCTCACGCTCAGCCTTGAGCTTGTCAAGCACCCAGGCGTACTTGAAAGACCTCTTGTTCATCTCAGCGGCTTCCTTCTCGAACCTCTCGATCACACGCTTGTCAATGCCTCCAAGCTTGTAGATGAGGTGGCCAGTCGTGGTTGACTTGCCAGAGTCGACATGGCCAATGACCACAATGCTGATGTGGATCTTCTCCTTGCCCATGGAGGACTACCTGCATAGACCAAATTAGGGGTGGTGAAACGAGTTCAGATAATTCAACACTACAGTTTAAACTTAAGCAAATGATTGAACGATGGTGATAATTTGGAAGAATAACAAAATTAAATCATAAAACAATGGTGATTATACAAATTATCAGGCAACAGTTGACAGGCAAGCAGGGCCAGACTTGAAACAACAATTCCACAGACTTTTAGTCCCAAACAAGGCATGCAAAACTAAATCCCCAATTTGTTCCAAACACTGGAAAGAAATAACACTGCAATTATTCAAATTCATCAGATAAGGCATGCAAAACTAAATCTGACTAATACTACAACAACAACAACAAAGCCTTTAGTCCCATACAAGTTGAGACAGAACCAAAACTAAATCTGACTAACAGGTAAAATTAGATCTACATCCAACTGATTCTTAACAGGAATAAGGTAAACCTAAAGACCAGAATACCTTGTCAAGTAGCCAAGCATGATCTAATCTGGAAGGGCAAGATTAGCAGGCAAGGCAAATACTTAACATGGTAATTCAGGGCCAGAGCAAATTGGAGATGCAGGGGGTCGTCTGCAGAAGCACCCAATAGGATTCGAACCTACATGAGAAGGCCCCGCAAGGAGGCCCTCAGTCTTTACCATTAGACGATGGGCACTTTTTGCATCTCCAATTTGCTGACAATACCAGATCATATTATGCATCTCTCTAAACCAGAGGAATTAACTTGCAGAGGATAGTGTTAATTCAGTAAGGACTCGCAAAACTAGCTTAGCCCAAGAGACATGCATACAGAGACCAAAACAACCAGTTCATGCGACAGGCTCGAAATCAAACCAAGCAGGGCGCAAAGGCGAATCGAATCGAGCAGATCTAGGTACTCAAGCTAAGGCGACATGCTTATAAATACGAAACCGAGCAGATCGATAGATCTATCACAGCGCGCGGTCGAGCCAGAGATGCGACGGCATACGGGCGAGAGAAATAACCAAGTTCATCATGCGACAGTAAGGACTCGCAAAACTAGTCTAGAACCAATACAGGCACTTCATGCGACAGCCTCGAAATCAAACCAAACAGGGCGCAAAGGCGGATCGAATCGAGCAGATCTATCCATCTATCACATCGCGCGATCGACCCAGCTAGGCATGCGACGGCATACGAGCGAGGGAAATAATCACCGACGGCGGAAGGGCAGGCCGGCGGCGAGGACGGGTACCTGGCTGGCCGGAGACAACGAGGGGGAGGAGGAGGCGATGGAGTCGAAGACGCGGCGGGGGGAGGGGAGAAGGATGGGATGGGGTGGGATGACGGGTGCCTAGGGTTTTATCTGCGGCCTCTGGATCGTCGGACGGGCGGCTGCGATGGCGGTTACGCCTCGCGCGTTCGATCCCGATCGTGCGGTTGCTGGTGACTCCCTGTGGGCTCGCGTTTCGTAGCGCCTACGTCCGCCTTGGCCGTGAAGGAAATGTCCTTCTTGTTTAAAATCAAATATAGTATCTCTTTTTAATTTTCCTCCAAGAAGATCTCTATTTTCGAATAAATATCCTTTTAATTAGACTTTTTTAGGGGTTTCTTTTAATTAGTCACGTGAATGGATATGGTTCGCCTCGAAGAAGTGGGGCTGGGCTGATCCTGTGACGTTGCAGAGCCAATAATTATGGGCCCAACGACCACACATGTCCAAGATGGTTTATATGCGCTCTCTCTCTCTTTGTGGGAAGATGGTTTTATGCTAACAAAACACTTCCAGCTCAAAAAACAAAATGCTAAGAAAACATTTCTCAGGTGCACAAATGCAAGAGAGAGTGCTCTCACGGCTTAAATGTTCCCGTGCTCCAAACTTAAAAATAAATTTGAATGTTCCGAAAAATTATCTTCTCTGTGTGTATTTCGAATTAGCTTTGAAATTTTTAGGGAATGTCAAATGTGGACACATGTCTTACGAACCTGCACCTTTTTTAAAAATGTTAAAATGTACCCTTTGGAAGATAGCATGGGAGCATTTTAGGAATGGGAGCACAGGATATGCACTCGACACAAAGGAAAATATCACCGGAAGAGGCAGATTATTTTCGTCCAATAAGTCTATGAATTGTGGTATGCATACCCACGGCAGTAAGGAGTTGATTAGTGTATTACATACCTGAGCTCAGGGCATTTTTTCGGTGCACGATTACTCACAAGTGTAGGTGGGGAGCTTATAATTTATTAAAATTTAGTCAAGCATAATGGTAGAATCCAACAATTATATATTTTTGCATTTTGTTGGCATTGACCCAATTCTTCAGATCGTATGAGTACTTGATTGTGTGGGCATCAGATGATTTTAACTGATATTAATTCTCGTTAAAAGCTAAAATACTATGGATTCACTAAACTTCCACCTAATTCACATATTATGCTTGTAGAAAAACATAACATGTGAGGGTACTATCCCTTTCGAAAGTTTAATGTCATAGGTTACCGCAGATGACAAGATAAATGCATATATGACTCGCATTGAAGAAAACAACAACCAAGCTAGATCAGGACGGTCTCTATATCACTATCAGGTGAACTAACCATATATACCTAAGAGAGTGAATCCCACTATCATATTTATCTTAACATGCAGCCTATCCACCTCGGTAGCCTACCACATCAACAACTCAAATACTGCCAGACTTTTCTGCGCTGCGGAAAGCCACATCATCGTGTTTTCTCCCCAAGCCAGCAGCTCACTTCCTCTCAGCTACTACTTCATGCATTTTCATTGCCTTTCAATATCCTACAGTGAAGCCACATCAACATCAATTCACTGCCAATCAGTTATTGCTTCATGCAGTCTTAATGCTACCTCTAACTATTCATCTTGCACTTTCCATTTCCCTGGTGGTAGTTTTCTCCACAATCATGCGGTAGTGACTTCGCTTGCCCTTCCGGCTTTCAGTCCGATCTCATCCCACTACTTTGTTGTTTAATTATAAACCCATTCCTCTTCTCCATCTTCATTGTTGCACCCTTCCCCGAATATAACCTCATCCATTCCTCTTCACCTGCTGGTTGGGAGCACGCCATCGACCTCATCCTCCTAAGACTCTCCTACTACCTATCACATTTCTTCATGTCAAGGTCGCAGTCATACATGTGCACAGCAAATGGCTTCAACACCTGTGAGGCTGCGAACTGAGCTTAACTCATATGCATATGTTCCTTGTGATGGAACCAACCTACCAGGATTCAATCCCTAGAATTGGTAGTGATGCTCGCATTTTTCTGGATTTATTTCAGGCTTTCCGGCATTGTTTGTTCGGTGGCACGAGACATTTTCGTCGACTACGAGGCACCTATGATGACTTCGTCAATCTCAAGATATTGTGCCAGCTCAATATCTCGGAAGTATTCATAGTGATAGGGTGTGCGTACATGCGCGCTTTCATAGGGATGAGTGCATGTGCGTGTGTATGAGCATCTGTGATTGTATTGTGTTAAAAACACATGTAAGGCTCTCCTCCTCTACACATTAGGCACGCAGGGGTGAATGGCGTCATCATTGTCGGCCTTTTTTGTTGAATTCCTATTTCTATATTCTTTCCAGTTTATTCACTTTTGGTTCCTACGCTTTTCAATCTTGGCATCTCATGAGAGTGTGTTGTCAAGTCTGCACACAACTATGACTTATGGCTTACACATAATGTAGTCTTTACAATATGCAAAAGATAATTCATGCCACAATCGTGGGATCTCTGTTTGATTTAGTATTATTGCAAAACACTATGTAATTTTGTGGTATGGTAAATGTTGAGGTAGTGGATACTTCATTGCGCCTGAAAACTCGGTCTAAATCTCCTTTATTTGGTGTGACTATAGGTATGATGGTTTAATTAGCAGAGGAAAGTGTTGTATTGCTCCACCAACTCTTCCCATTTCCTTGAAAAACTCCAATGTCCAATTCTAATGGCGAAGCTAGCGAATTGCCAAAGCCTAGGCACATCCACAAGCTAAAATTTACTTTGGTCTATCAAACACGACAAGTATCATATATTTGGATAAACGTTGATAGTGTCCCAGCCCAGGGGTCTCTCACCATGTCGATTCCCATCTTGGTGAGCTAGGTTGAGGAACCCCCTTGGTCGGATCCGTCCTAGGCTACTTTGGGTGACCCATGACGCATTATACGAAGACTCTCGAAGTCTTGGCATACAAGCTAAAGATCCCGGAGCCATGGAGGACTCTACCTCCACTAACGTGGTCGACTAGGATCTTTAGCCCTAGAACCCCCGGTATGTTATATAAGCCTGGGGTCGGGCTCGTCGGTAGATCACCAGACAATCCCTTGGTATTTCACCTGTATTTTGTACACACCCCAATCACAATATACACAAGTAAGAGTAGGGTATTATCTCCACCACGAGAGTCAAAACCTGGGTGAAACCTTGTCTCGCTTTACCATCCAACCCAATCGCCTAGCTAGGATACCCTATCGAGGGATCTGACAGAATTAGCTCCGACACTGGTGGCTCATGCAGGTCATGCTAGGTGAACTCAGAGTCTCGATGGCAGTCCAGATAAGATATGGCGCGATCTATGCGCCAGGCTAGATGTTCGCCTTCGATGCCGCCATGAGCCGACTCGACTGGCCACCTCGGCTAGGTCAAGAGTTTTGCTCCCGGTCGGGTCGTCAGATTCGGCAACCTAGAGTACTCCGCGGATCCCCACAGAGAGCTGATCCTCCAAAGTTTGGCGTCATGCAAGATCCAGAGTTGGTTCTCCTGGACTCGATGTCAGATCGGATCCAGGAAGAAGTCATTTTTTTACCCACCCATCGCCCATCTAATCACGGATATCGAAGACCTCGCCGGCATCCTTGAGGACGCCACCGAGGAAGCAGAAGACATGGAGGAGGAGAACGATGAGCCCGCAGACAGCTAACCGCCATCCACGTACGGTGCCCTTACACCCGTGGCTGGCAACCTTTGTTCATGAGTGCTACATAGTGGACACAAATCACACAAGCAAAAAGCTCAGGGAATGACACCGAAGACGGTCCGAATACACACCCCACCACGCGAACCTCGATCGTCAAGCAACTTCGGCGAGCATGATCTTGAAGTGATGGACACAGAGCTTGGCAACCCGCGTCGCGATCAGGCTCGGAACAATATAATAAGGTAAGCGGTAAAATTGGCTCTGGACTAGAACCGGCTGGCCGAGAAAGCTTACGAGCTTGATGAGGCCTGCCTGCAGGTCCTCACTGAAAGCGCGTTATATCGACTAGAGGGGGGTGAATAGGCGATTTTTACAAATTCGTCACTGAGGGATTTCAAGGAGAGGAAATTCCTAAGCAACGAACTACTTAGCACCGAAATAAGTACTCAGATGTAAACATAACAGAGCAGTGGCATAGTCATCATGATGAAATGAAAACAAGCACAGAGTACAAGTAGCATAAACACAGGATAAGCAGGCTGAAGACAAACTAACTAAAGAAATAGGATAGGGGAAATTGAGAAAGTATTCAGTCAAAGTCTTCAAACAGCAACGATCAAGTACAACAGCGTATGAATGAGGAAATGAAAGGGTTGAGGAAATAGAACCAGTAGCTCGGTGAAGACAGTGATTTGGTAGACCAGTTCCAACTGTTGTGACAGTTGTACGTCTGGTTGGAGCGGCTAGGTATGTAAACTTGAGGACACACAGTCCCGGACACACAGTCCTCACCGTATTCTCCTTGAGCTAAGATCACACAGACCTCGCCCAATCACTCGTGGTAAGTCTTCAGGTGACTTCCAAACCTTCACAGACTCGGTCACTCGGCGATCCACAATTTCCTCTTGGATGCTCTAGACCATGACGCCTAACCGTCTGGAGGATGCACAGTCCTGAAAGGCAACAAGCGTCGGTTCCACACATGAACAATCTCTTCAATGATGCTCAATCACTTTGGGTTTATAGGTGTTTGGGTTTGGGTTTTCCTCACTTGATGATTTTCGCTCAAAGTCCTCAGAGGATGAGATGCTCTCAATGACAAGTGTCAGATTCTCTCGGAGCAGCCAACCAGCTAGTGGTTGTAGGGGCGGCTATTTATAGCCTAGGGAGCAGCCCGACATGATAAGACATAAATGCCCTTCAATGATATGACCGTTAGGTGGAAAGATATTTTGGGACAGCTGGCGCGTAGCACAACAACGGTCGGATATTTGAGTATCAAATTCCTCAGGGCTATCATGTTCCTCACTTGTAGGCAATCCGCACTGGCGAATTCCTAACTCCTAAGTCAGAACAAATTCCTCAAAGACCAGAAGATCTTCGTCTTTATCACTGAAGAAATTGGCTGAACTGTATGAGATTTTCAATGGCTTCACTCGAAAGGATTGGTAGGTGTAGGATTTTGAGATGAGCATCACTTGGAAACTTTTCCTTAGTTTTACCTCGACCCCCTTTAACAGTATGGTGTTTCCTATGACTCAAGAAAGAGAAAATGAAACTACGAAAACAAAAGTCTTCACGCTTCATAATCCTCGCATGAATACCAAGTCTTCATGGTCACACCAATTTCTTCACTTTCAAAGTCTTCAAGAAAACCAAAGTCTTCAGCTGAAGACATTCATTTTTAGGGGTCGACTTTCATCATAAATATCAAACTCCTCATAGACTCATAGACCTGTGTACACTCACAAACTCATTAGTCCCTTAACCTATAAGTCTTCAATACACCAAAATCACTAAGGGGCACTAGATGCACTTACACTCACCTACGAGGAGAATCTTAAGGCCAAGGCTATTCCGATAGACTTCATCAGTTCATCACAACTCACAAATCTCCTCTACGGTGGAAGCCCGGCTCAATTCTGTGTTCCCCCTAGCATAGCTCAATCATCAGGCTCCATCGCAGCCCAACACCTTGAGCAAGAGTTGCAAGGCAGCCTCCAGCAACCGATGGCCGACAGCAATGTGTTCAAGCCGCCGCACGAGAAAGGAACATGAGGCTTCGTCATTAGCTTCGGGACACGCTTGGGATCAAGCACTCAGATGGGGTATCTCACTATACGTGTGTGGCCTCTTGGGTGGGATGGTGATCGTGGATATTGAAGATGGTTGGGCCAAGGGGAACGGTGAGGTCGATGGCTACGACGGCAATGGCAGAGCTTAAGCCGAAGGGTTCTGGAGGAGGAGAGATCGGGATGTTGGGTGATGCGGCTTGAAGCTACGTCGGTATTTCCCCAAAGAGGAAGGGATGATGCAGCACAACAGCGGTAAGTATTTCCCTCAATGACGAGACCAAGGTTATTGAACCAGTAGGAGAACCAAGCAACACAACGTAAACAGCCCCCAAGCAACACAAAGTAAACAACCCCCAACGTAGAAAAACAGAGTAATGCAATAAGAACGATGACATGATGTAGACAAGATCTATCTATGTAGAGATAGACCCCCATCGTTTTATCCTTAGTAGCAATGATACATACGTGTCGGTTCCCTTTCTGTCACTGGGATCAAGCACCGTAAGATCGAACCCACTACAAAGCACCTCTTCCCATTACAAGATAAATAGATCAAGTTGGCCAAACAAAACCCAAATATCGGAGAAAAAATACGAGGCTATAAGAAACCATGCATATAAGAGATCAAAGAAACTCAAATAACTTTCATGTATATAAAAAGATAGATCTGATCATAAACTCAAAGTTCATCCGATCCCAACAAACACACCGTAAAAAGAGTTACATCATATGGATCTCTAAGAGACCATTGTATTGAGAATTCAGCGAGAGAGATGAAGCCATCTAGCTACTAACTACAGACCCGAAGGTCTACAAAGAACTACTCACGCATCATCGGAGAGGCACCAATGGAAGTGGTGAACCCCTCCGTGATGGTGTCTAGATTGGATCTGGTGGTTCTAGACTCTACGGCGGCTGGAATTGATTTTTGTCGACTCCCCTAGGGTTTCTGGAATGTTGGGGTATTTATAGAATAAAGAGGCGGTCCGGGGGGCACCCAAGGTGGGCACAACCCACCAGGGCGCGCCTGGGCCTCCTGGCGCACCCTAGTGGGTTGTGCTCCCCTCGGAGCACCCCCCTAGGCGTAGCCTTGGCCCATTGGGTGTCTTCTGGTCCATAAAAATTCTCTGTGAAGTTTCGTTGCACTTGGACTCCGTTTGGTATTGATTTCCTGCGATGTAAAAAACATGCAGAAAATAGCAACTGACACTTGGCACTATGTCAATAGGTTAGTACCAAAAAATGATATAAAATGACTATAAAATTATTATAAAACATCCAAGATTGATAATATAACAGCATGGAACAATAAAAAATTATAGATACGTTGGAGACGTATCAGCATCCCCAAGCTTAACTCCTACTCGTTCTCGAGTAGGTAAGTGATAAAAACAGAATTTTTGATGTGAAATGCTGCCTAACATGTCATCTCATATTCTTTTCTTTATAGCATGGACATTTGGACTTTTATATTGTTCAAAGCAATAGTCTAGTTTTGACATGATAACTTAAATACTCAAGTATATCAACAAGCAACCATGTCTTTCAAAATATCAACGCTAAAATAAGTTATCCGTAGCCCATCATGCTCAATCATTGATCCATTCATGAAACACACTCGCATATTAACTACACCCAATACTCAAGTACGATCATATTGCCTCCTAGTTGGTGCTTTTATAAAAGAAGATGGAGACTCAAATTCAAAAATAAAAAATGCATAAAGTAAAAGAAAGGCCCTTCGCAGAGGGAAGTAGGGATTTGTAGAGGTGCTAGAGCTCAAAGCAAAAAAATAGATAAAAAACATTTTGGGAGGTGTGTCTTTCCCACCAACGAAAACGACTTAGAGCTCCCAACACTTTCCATGCTAGATATATCATAGGCGGTTCCCAAACAGAAAATATAGTTTATTCCTTTTTCAACCATAATTTCACTTTCCATGGCTAGCCGTATCCACGGTTGCCGTCCATACCAACACTTTCCAAGGAATTTATTATTTGACAACATAAAGTAAATTCATTTTTCATTTCGGGACTGGGCATCCCTAATACCTTTGCCTTACTCTCGTGCAATGACAAGTGAATAAACACTCATCGTGAGAATAACACATCTAGCATGGAAAATATTAGTCACCCCTCACCACTCTGCGAGCGGTACGAACACACAAAAGAGAAGTTTATTTTGAAAATTAGAGATGGCACATACAAGTTTGCTTAGAACGGCAAAAGAATACTGCATATAGGTAGATATAGTCGACTCATGTGGCAAAACTGGTTTAAAGGTTTTTGGATGCACCAGTAGAGATCATACTTAGTGCAAAATGAAGGCTAGCAAAAGATTGAGAAGCGACCAACCAAGAAACGAATAGTCTCATAAGCGAGCATTAAGTATAATTAACACCGAATAATGCACCACAAGTAGGATATAATTTCATTGCATGACTATTGACTTTCGTGCTTGCATAGGGAATCACAAACCTTAACACCAATATTCTTATTAAAGCATAGTCACTCATCAACATGACTCACATATCACATCATCATATCTCAAAACTATTACTAAGAATCAAGTTTATTTTGTCCAATGATCTTCATGAAAGTTTTTATTATATCCTTCTTGGATATCTATCACTTTGGAACTAATTTTCATGTGTTGCTTTTGATAAGCTCAAACAAATATAAGTGAATATCATGAGCATAAATTTTCTTTCTCTCAAATTAGTTTAAGTGAAGCAAGAGAGAATTTCTTGAAAATTTTACTAACTATCAAACAAATTTAAGTGAGGCAAGAGAGCATTTCTCCAAAAATACTAAAGCACACCGTGCTAAAAAAGATATAAGTGAAGCACTAGAGCAAGTCCATAGCTCATAAAAATTTAAGTGAAGCATAGAGAGCAATTCTAACAAGTCATGACATAATTTTGGCTCTCTCAAATAGGTGTGTCCAGCAAGAAATCAAGAGTTAAAACACAAAATAAAACAAGCAAGGACTCATATCATACAAAACTCTCCAAGCAAAACACATAGTATGTGACAAATAAAAATATAGCTTCGAGTAAAATACCAATGGTCGTTAGAAGAAAGAGGGGATGCCACTCGTGGCATCCCCAAGCTTAGTTGCTTGCTCTCTTTCGGATAATAGTTTGGGATGCCGGGGCATCCCCAAGCTTAGGCTCTTCTTACTCCTTATTCCTTCATCCATCGTAAGATAACCCAAAACTTGAAAACTTCAATCACACAAAACTCAACAAAACCTTAGTGAGATCCATTAGTATAAGAAAGCAAAATCACTACTATAAGTACTGTATCAAACCAATTCATATTTGTTCTTGCATTATATCTACTATATTCCAACTTTTCTATGGCAAAAACTTATCAAAGAAACCATAGAGCCATCAAAACAAGCACACAACGCAAAGAAAACAGAATATGTCAAAAACAGAACAGTTTGTAGCAATCTGACTATTTCGAATACTTCTGTAACTTCAAAAATTCTGAAAAATTAGGACGACCTGAGCAATTTTTATATTAATCTTCTTTAAAAATAATTGGCATTTTATCATGCTCTGGTGATTTTTAACAATTGTTTTCATGAGCGCAAAAGTTTCTGTTTTTCAGCAAGATCAAACAACTATCACCCAAGAAGATCCTAAAGTTTTACTTGGCACAAACACTAATTAAAACACAAAAAACACAATCATAACAGTAGCATAATTATGCTAACACTCAAGAACAGAAAGCAAAAATAAATTTTATTCATTGGGTTGCCTCCCAACAAGCGCTATAGTTTTACGCTCGTAGCTAGGCATAAAGCAAGGATCTAAGTTTTGTCATCTTTGTTCTTAATTTTATTAGAGGTGTTTTCATCATGGGGTTTTGTAAACACAACATAAAACACATTATCCATAGAAACCTTAGCATTATTGAGTTGCCCATTATCATAACCTCGTTGGTTTCCGGCAACAATCCAAGAGCAATGTTGATTAACATTATTGAAAACTTGTTGGACTACATCTAGAATAGGGACTTCCTTTTTAAGATTCTCATCAAAGATTTTATTATCCCTAAGAAAATGTCTTAACGCATAGTCACTATTGTAAAGAATTTCATCTATCACGGGCTTTTCACGATTCATACCATAAAAATCAAAGATTTTCCTAGCTTCCCGTATGATATAGTCAAACTCATTCATAAGAACAAGAGTGGCCAACTTTTTAGCCTTAGGAAGATCAAAAAACAATCTTTGCAAAGTGGGATGCGTACGGATAAATTTAGTTTCAAGTTTCAAAACTAGTGCTGAAATAGCATCTGTAGCGACCAGACCTCAAACAGTCTGATCTATGTGCATAAGTGTCATCCCTGGATCGGTAATGCTGACACGCACAGTACTTGAAGGATTTATAACAGATTAGCAATCACACACTTATTACATCGAATGTCTCAAAAGAGAACTTATTACAATAAATATGGCTTAAGGCCATCTAATACGATAACAGCGGAAGGCTTGGAAGATAAAGTGAGTCCATCAACTCCAACGGTATCACTGAGTGAAAGACCACGACCTAAGGCTCCTTACTCGTCGTCTGAAAAGTCTGCAACATGATACGTTGCAGCCCAAAAACGGGTCAGCACATGGAATATGCTGGCAATGTAACACAAAAGAGTAATGAACAGAATAATGCTATCACTACATGCATATATGGCTGGTGGAGGCTGTATGGTTAATGTGTTTTGCGGAAAGCCAATTTTTCCCTACTGCAAAGGAATATATTTTATTTAACTACAAAGTTTGTTGAAAACATTGAGAAGGTAAACCCCCCTCTCAATCCCAATTAAAAGTAGTCATTAACAACCCAACAAATTTAATATATAGAGTGATGAGATCAACATGATAATCTAAGAACCAGATACTCAAGATGTCCATAACCGGGGACACGGCTAACCATGATTAGTTTGTACACTCTGCAGAGGTTTGCGCACTTTTTCCCACAAGACTCGATCTCCTCCGTTGTATTTCTCGCACTACATGATGTTTGAGAAACGGATGACCGAGACACAGTCTTTCAGAAGCGTTAGCACCTTACGATGGGTAGACAGTACCACCTACATCCCCTACATCTACTAGTCTACCACTGTAAGAGTTCACACGACTTAATCAACTATGCTAGAGCCCATAATAGCTTGTGGCTGCACACGGAAGTTTCTAGCATGAAGAATCTCATGATCCCTTTGAGCCTGGGTGGCAGTCCATAGGAGAATCACACGGTACCCCGGGATTTCCAAAAATACAGGCAATCACTGGGTTCCCCAGGTGCCTCAATCCACCCAGATGTGTATTTAAGTTGCCACCTTAAGTTGAACCATTAATTAACAATTCACATCTGTCATGAATACTCTCAAACCCAAACCACGTCTACGAGCATAGCATAGCAATATAAGCAACGTAGAAGTAACTCCCAGGGTTTGATAATAAAACAGGTAATAGGTACTACCTCAACTACTTCCCAATACCCACATGTTAATTTAGATCCTAACCATGCAATGTTTGAGGGTTGATCTAATGCAATAAAACTGGGTATGAAAGAGGTATGATCAAAGTGTTACTTGCCTTGCTGATGATCCACGAAACCTAGAGACTCGTAGTAGCACGCTTTGCACTCCGGGTATTCTATCGCAAACAAACAACAAGCATACAATAAGCAAACAAGCAAGGGCACGGGTAAAACTCAAATAAGAGATCTAACCAGAAAGTTCAACTTAAGAACTCCGGTATGCAAAAAGAATCAAATCGAACGAAGCAACAAAACTCAAACGGCGAAAGAAACAAGCTTCATTTACTAATCTGGACTAAAGTCAAATTTTACAGTAGCAAAAACTTGTTTAACTTGTTTAAACAGAAAGAGGGCTTCGAGACAAAACTCTAGGCGCTTGAATCGCCTGATTCCGATAAACGAGCGAAAAGTTATACTAGAACGAAAATCGGATCAAAAATCGCGATCGAAAATAATCGCAGAAAATCCGAGAAAAAGAAAAACTGACGAACAAGCTAACGAACGAACGTTTGCTGTCTGTGGCTAAACGGTGAAAACTGTTCGTTAAAATGAACGAACGAACGGGTGTTCGCTATATAACTAAACCAAAAAAAAACGATCTAAAAATAATAATAAACCGTGGTTCTAAAAAACCGTACAGTTTTCCGAAGAAAACCGGCGGCGGCGGCGAGGCTACCTCCGGCGGATCCGGCAAACGGCGGCGGCGGCGGGTGGCTCCGGCGAGGCGGCGCGGGGCGGCGGGTTGGCGGCGGGGCGGCAGCTGGCGGCGCTAGGGTTAGGGTTTGGGCGGCGGCGCGGGTTGGGCTGGCGGCTCGGGTTGGGCTTCGGCGGCGCGACTTATAAAGGCCCCCCGGGCGGAGTCCCGCTCGGGTACGGCCCGGAGTCGGTTTGACTTCTTTTTTAAATAATTCTGACGTGCAGAAAAAGAAAGAAAAAAAATACTAAACGGACTCCAAAAATCCCGAAATAAATTTCCCCGTCCTCTAAAAATAAGCCGGACAAGTTGAACATTTATTTGGGCCTAAAATGAAAATTTGAAAAACGCATATTTTTCCTAATTCAAATAAAGTAGCGATAAAACTCCAAATAAAAATCTTATTTGAATTTAATATTAAATCTCCAATTTTCTTTATTTTGAGGAAGTCATTTTATCCTCTATCTTTTATTTTTATAAAAGAAATATCTAAAAAGAAAAATAATTAAAATCAAACGATCCTCTTTTCAAAATTCGAGAAAGACTCGAATATGAAAATAATGAAATCTCCAACTCTCTCCGTGGGTCCTTGAGTTGCGTAGAATTTCTAGGATCAAGCAAAATGCAATAAAATATGATATGCAGTGATGATCTAATGTATAACATTCCAAATTGAAAATTTGGGATGTTACAGCATCCGCATAAGATCTAGTAGTTTTAAATATAGGAGCATCATCAAGACTTAGATTTCCCACACAATTGAAAAATTCTTGGATACGTTCTTTTCCCATAACATTCACTTGCCCCAAGATAAAAGTTTTAGCATCCAGTTTGCTTGTACGTCCAATATTAGGAGATAGGCCATCATCTGTTGGTGCCATACCGAAATCACTCATGATTGCAATCAAAGGATAGATCTGACGAGAAAACGGCGAACGAAAAAGACGGCGAGTAAAACGGCAAATTTTTGTGAAGTGGGGGAGAGGAAAATGAGAGGCAAATGGCAAATAATGTAAATTGCAAGGAGATGAGATTTGTGATTAGGAACCTGGTATATGTTGAAGATCCTCCCCAGCAACGACGCCAGAAATTTCTTTTGATGCGGCTTGAAACTACGTCGGTATTTCCCCAAAAAGGAAGGAATGATGCAGCACATGAGCGGTAGGTATTTCCCTCAGTGATGAGACCAAGGTTATCGAACCAGTAGGAGAACCAAGCAACACAACGTAAACAGCCCCTGCACACAAATAACAACTACTCGCAACCCGACGTGTTAAAGGGGTTATCAATCCCTTTCGGGTAACGGCGCCAGAAATTGGCACGGAGATGGGAGAAAATTGTAATAGATTGAATAAATAAATCACAAATAAAATAAAGTGCAGCAAAGTATTTTTGTATTTTTGGTTTAATAGATCTGAATAAAAAGAGCAAATAAAGTAGATCGCAAAGCAAATATATGAGAAAGAAGACCCTTTCGGGCAACGGTGACTCAAGATAGGCAAACGAACGTGAGTAAAATTGTAGTAGATTGATAGATCAAACGCCAAATAAAATAAATAAGAATAAAATGCAGCAAGGTATTTTTGGTTTAATAGATCTGAAAATAAAAGCAAAGGAAAAGTAGACCGCAGAGGCAAATAATATGAGCAAGAGACCCGGGGGCCGTAGGTTTCACTAGTGACTATTTCTCGAGAAAAATAGCAAACGGTGGGTGAACAAATTACTGTTGGGCAATTGATAGAACTTCAAATAATCATAACGATATCCAGGCAATGATCAATACATAGACATCACGTCCAAAATTAGTAGACCGACTCCTGCCTGCATCTACTACTATTACTCCACACATCGACCGCTATCCAGCATGCATCTAGTGTATTAAGTTCATGGAGAAACAAAGTAATGCAATAAGAACGATGACATGATGTAGACAAGATCTATCTATGTAGAGATAGACCCATCGTTTTATCCTTTGTAGCAATGATACATACGTGTCGCTTCCCTTTCTGTCACTGGGATCAAGCACCGTAAGATCGGACCCACTACAAAGCACCTCTTCCCATTGCAAGATAAATAGATCAAGTTGGCCAAACAAAACCCAAATATCAGAGAAGAAATACGAGGCTATAAGAAATCATGCATATAAGAGATCAAAGAAACTCAAATAACTTTCATGGATATAAAAAGATAGATCTGATCATAAACTCAAAGTTCATCTGATCCCAACAAACACATCGCAAAAAGTGTTACATCATATGGATCTCCAAGAGACCATTGTATTGAGAATCCAACGAGAGAGAGGAAGCCATCTAGCTACTAACTACGGAGCCGAAGGTCTACAAAGAACTACTCACGCATCATCGGAGAGGCACCAATGGAAGTGGTGAATCCCTTCGTGATGGTATCTAGATTGGATCTGGTGGTTCTAGACTCTGCGACGGCTGGAATTGATTTTTGTCGACTCCCCTAGGGTTTCTGGAATATTGGGGTATTTATAGAGCAAAGAGGTGGTCCGGGGGGCACCCGAGGTGGGCACAACCCACTAGGGCGTGCTTGGGCCTCCTGGCGCACCATGGTGGGTTGTGCTCCCCTCGGAGCCTTGACCCATTGGGTGTCTTCTGGTCCAAAAAAATTCTCCGTTAAGTTTCGTTGCATTTGGACTCCATTTGGTATTGATTTCCTACGATGTAAAAAACATGCAGAAAGTAGCAACTGGCACTTGGCACTATGTCAATAGGTTAGTACCAAAAAATGATGTAAAATGATTATAAAACATCCAAGATTGATAATATAACATCATGGAACAATAAAAAATTATAGATACGTTGGAGACGTATCATTGGGCGATAGGGAGGATGCTAGGTTGGGCGCGTCGCTCCTTTTTGTCGTTGTTTGAGAACCATCGCTCTGCTTTCCACACATGATTTTGAGCAGAGCCATTTTTCTACTACGCCGATAACACCCTGTTAACCAATTACAACCCAAACGAACCAAACAAGAATGGCACTAAAGGAGCAATTCTGCGCGATGAATCATTTTTCTACTACGCCGATAACACCTTATTAACCAATTACAACCCAAACGAAGCAAACAAGAATGGGACTAAGAGCAACTCCAGTGGGGCGATCCAAACGGACGGCGATTTCGTCCGCTTTTTGTCCATTTGGATCGGGCGCCCGCCCGACGTCCGCCCTGTTTTAGATATGGGTCGGCATCGCGCCCAACGCGCCGACCCATATGTGCCGGTGATGACCCACAAGTATAGGGGCTCTATCGTAGTCCTTTCTATAAGTAAGAGTGTCGAACCCAATGAGGAATAGAAGGAAATGACAAGCGGTTTTCATTAAGGTATTCTCTGCAAGAACTAAAATTATCGGTAACAGATAGTTTTGTGATAAGGTAATTTGCAACCGGTAACAAGTAACGAGAGTAAATAAAGTGCAGCAAGGTGGCCCAATCCTTTTTGTAGCAAAGGACAAGCCTGGACAAATTCTTATATAAAGGAAAACGCTCCTGAGGACACATGGGAATTGTCGTCAAGCTAGTTTTCAACACGCTCATATGATTTGCGTTCGTTACTTTGATAATTTGATATGTGGGTGGACCGGTGCTTGGGTGCTGCCCTTCCTTGGACAAGCATCCCACTTATGATTAATGATACGTCTCCAACGTATCTACTTTTCCAAACACTTTTGCCCTTGTTTTGGACTCTAACTTGCATGATTTGAATGGAACTAACCCGAACTGATGCTGTTTTCAGCAGAATTGCCATGGTGTTATTTATGTGCAGAAACAAAAGTTCTCGGAATGACCTGAAACTCCACGGAACTTATTTTTGGAAAATATTAAAAATATTGGCGAAAGAATCAAGGTCAGGGGGCCCACCATCTGTCCACGAGGGTGGGGGCGCGCAGGAGCGCCCCCTGCCTCGTGGGGCCCTGGAGCTCCACCGACCTCAACTCCAACTCCATATATTCGTGTTCGGGGAGAAAAAAATCAGAGAGAAAGATTCATCGCGTTTTACGATACGGAGCCGCCGCCAAGCCCTAAACTCTCTCGGGAGGGCTGATCTGGAGTCCGTTCGGGGCTTCGGAGAGGCGAATCCGTCGCCGTCGTCATCATCAACCATCCTCCATCACCAATTTCATGATGCTCACCGCCATGCATGAGTAATTCCATCGTAGGCTTGCTAGACGGTGATGGGTTGGATGAGATTTATCATGTAATCGAGTTAGTTTTGTTAGGGTTTGATCCCTAGTATCCACTATGTTCTGAGATTGATGTTGCTATGACTTTGCTATGCTTAATGCTTGTTACTAGGGCCCGAGTGCCATGATTTCAGATCTGAACCTATTATGTTTTCATGAATATATGTGAGTTCTTGATCCTATCCTGCAAGTCTATAGTCACCTACTATGTGTTATGATCCGGCAACCCCGAAGTGACAATAATCAGGACCACTCCCGGTGATGACCATAGTTTGAGGAGTTCATGTATTCACTATGTGTTAATGCTTTGGTCCGCTACTCTATTAAAAGGAGGCCTTAATATCCCCTAGTTTCCGCTAGGACCCCGCTGCCACGGGAGGGTAGGACAAAAGATGTCATGCAAGTTCTTTTCCATAAGCACGTATGACTATATTCGGAATACATGCCTACATTACATTAATGATTTGGAGCTAGTTCTGTGTCACCCTATGTTATGACTGTTACATGATGAACCACATCCGGCATAATTCTCCATCACCGATCCAATGCCTATGAGCTTTTTGTTGGGGAACGTAGTAATTTCAAAATTTTCCTACGCAGACGCAAGATCATGGTGATGCATAGCAACGAGAGGGCAGAGTGTTGTCCACGTACCCTTGTAGACCGAAAGCGGAAGCGTTAGCACAACGCGGTTGATGTAGTCGTACGTCTTCACGATCCGACCGATCAAGTACCGAACGCACAGCACCTCCGAGTTCAGCACACGTTCAGCCTCATGACGTCCCTCGAACTCCGATCCAGCCGAGTGTTGAGGGAGAGTTTCGTCAGCACGACGGCTTGGTGACGATGATGATGTTCTACCGACGCAGGGCTTCGCCTAAGCACCGCTACAGTATTATCGAGGCGGACTATGGTGGAGGGGGGCACCGCACACGGCTAAAAGATCAAACGATCAATTGTTGTGTCTCTAGGGTGCCCCCGTATATAAAGGAGCAAGGGGGAGAGGTACGACCGGCCAGAAGGGGCGCGCCAGGAGGAGTCCTACTCCCACCGGGAGTAGGACTCCCTCCCTTTTCCTTGTTGGACTAGGAGTGGAGGGGGAAAGTGGAGGGAGAGAGGAAGGAAAGGGGGGGCGCCGCCCCCCTCTCCTTGTCCTATTCGGACTAGGGGGGAGGGGCGCGCGGACCTGCCCTGGCCGCCTCTCCTCTCTTCCACTAAGGCCCACTATGGCCCATTAAGCCCCCGGGGGGTTCCGGTAACCTCCCGGTACTCCGGTAAAATTCCGATTTCACCCGGAACACTTCCGATATCCAAACATAGGCTTCCAATATATCAATCTTCATGTCTCGACCATTTCGAGACTCCTCGTCATGTCCGTGATCACATCCGGGACTCCGAACAACCTTCGGTACATCAATACATATAAACTCATAATATAACTGTCATCGAAACTTTAAGCGTGCGGACCCTACTGGTTCGAGAACTATGTAGACATGACCGAGACACGTCTCTGGTCAATAACCAATAGCGGAACCTGGATGCTCATATTGGCTCCCACATATCCTACGAAGATCTTTATCGGTCAGACCGCATAACAACATACGTTGTTCCCTTTGTCATCGATATGTTACTTGCCCGAGATTCGATCGTCGGTATCTCAATACCTAGTTCAATCTCGTTACCGGCAAGTCTCTTTACTCGTTCCGTAATACATCATCCCACAACAAACTCATTAGTTGCAATGCTTGCAAGGCTTAAGTGATGTGCATTACCGAGAGGGCCCAGAGATACCTCTCCGACAATCGGAGTGACAAATCCTAATCTCGAAATACGCCAACCAACAAGTACCTTCGGAGACACCTGTAGAGCACCTTTATAATCACCCAATTACGTTGTGACGTTTGGTAGCACACAAAGTGTTCCTCCGGTAAACGGGAGTTGCATAATCTCATAGTCATAGGAACATGTATAAGTCATGAAGAAAGCAATAGCAACATACTAAACGATCAAGTGCTAAGCTAACGGAATGGGTCAAGTCAATCACCTCATTCTCCTAATGATGTGATCCCGTTAATCAAATGACAACTCATGTCTATGGTTAGGAAACATAACCATCTTTAATTAATGAGCTAGTCAAGTAGAGGCATACTAGTGACACTCTGTTTGTCTATGTATTCACACACGCATTATGTTTCCGGTTAATACAATTCTAGCATGAATAATAAACATTTATCATGATATAAGGAAATAAATAATAACTTTATTATTGCCTCTAGGGCATATTTCCTTCAGTCTCCCACTTGCACTAGAGTCAATAATCTATTTCACATCGCCATGTGATTTAACATCAATAGTTCACATCACCATGTGATTAACACCCATAGTTCACATCGTCATGTGACCAACACCCAAAGGGTTTACTAGAGTCAATAATCTAGTTCACATCGCTATGTGATTAACACCCAAAGAGTACTAAGGTGTGATCATGTTTTGCTTGTGAGATAATTTTAGTCAACGGGTCTGTCACATTTAGATCCGTAAGTATTTAGCAAATTTCTATGTCTACAATGCTCTGCACGGAGCTACTCTAGCTAATTGCTCCCACTTTCAATATGTATCTAGACCGAGACTTAGAGTCATCTAGATTAGTGTCAAAACTTGCAGCGACGTAACCCTTTACGACGAACCTTTTGTCACTTCCATAATCGAGAAACATATCCTTATTCCACTAAGGATAATTTTGACCACTGTCCAGTGATCTACTCCTAGATCACTATTGTACTCCCTTGCCAAAATCAGTGTAGGGTATACAATAGATCTGGTACACAGCATGGCATACTTTATAGAACCTATGGCCGAGGCATAGGGAATGACTTTCATTCTCTTTCTATCTTCTGCCGTGGTCGGGCTTTGAGTCTTACTCAATTTCACACCTTGTAACACAGGCAAGAAACTCTTTCTTTGACTGTTCCATTTTGAACTACTTCAAAATCTTGTCAAGGTATGTACTCATTGAAAAAACTTATCAAGCGTCTTGATCTATCTCTATAGATCTTGATGCTCAATATGTAAGCAGCTTCACCGAGGTCTTTCTTTAAAAAACTCCTTTCAAACACTCCTTTATGCTTTGCAGAATAATTCTAGATTATTTCCGATCAACAATATGTCATTCACATATACTTATCAGAAATGCTGTAGTGCTCCCACTCACTTTCTTGTAAATACAGGCTTCACCACAAGTCTGTATAAAACTATATCCTTTGATCAACTTATCAAAGCGTATATTCCAACTCCGAGATGCTTGCACCAGTCCATAGATGGATCGCTGGAGCTTGCATATTTTGTTAGCACCTTTAGGATTGACAAAACCTTCTGGTTGCATCATATACAACTCTTCTTTAATAAATCCATTAAGGAATGCAATTTAGTTTATCCATTTGCCAGATTTCATAAAATGCGGCAATTGCTAACATGATTCGGACAGACTTAAGCATCGCTACGGGTGAGAAGGTCTCATCTTAGTCAATCCCTTGAACTTGTCGAAAACTTTTTGCAACAAGTCAAGCTTTATAGACAGTAACATTACCATCAGCGTCAGTCTTCTTCTTGAAGATCCATTTATTCTCAATTGCTTGCCGACCATCGGGCAAGTCAACCAAAGTCCACACTTTGTTCTCATACTTGGATCCCATCTCAGATTTCATGGCTTCAAGCCATTTTGCGGAATCTGGGCTCACCATCGCTTCTTCATAGTTCGTAGGTTCGTCATGGTCTAGTAACATAACCTCCAGAACAGGATTACCGTACCACTCTGGTGCGGATCTTTCTCTGGTTGACCTAAGAGGTTCCGTAGTAACTTGATCCGAAGGTTCATGATCATCATCATTAACTTCCTCACTAATTGGTGTAAGCATCACTGGAACTGATTTCAGTGATGAACTACTTTCCAATTCCGGAGAAGGTACAGTTACCTCATCAAGTTCTACTTTCCTCCCACTCACTTCTTTCGAGAGAAACTCCTTCTCCAAAAAAAATTCCGAATTTAGCAACAAAATTCTTGCCTTCGGATCTGTGATAGAAGGTGTACCCAACAGTCTCCTTTGGGTATCCTATGAAGACACATTTCTCCGATTTGGGTTCGAGCTTATCAGGTTGAATCTTTTTCACATAAGCATTGCATCCCCAAACTTTAAGAAACGGCAACTTTGGTTTCTTGCCAAACCACGGTTCATAAGGCGTCGTCTCAACGGATTTTGATGGTGCCCTATTTAACGTGAATGCGGCCGTCTCTAAAGCATAACCCCAAAATGATAGCGGTAAATCAGTAAGAGACATCATAGATCGCACCATATCTAGTAAAGTACAATTACGACGTTCGGACACACCATTACGCTGTGGTGTTCCGGGTGGCGTGAGTTGCGAAACTATTCCGCATTGTTTCAAATGAAGACCAAACTCATAACTCAAATATTCTCCTCCACGATCAGATCGTAGAAACTTTATTTTTCTTGTTACGATGATTTTCAACTTCACTCTGAAATTCTTTGAACTTTTCAAATGTTTCAGACTTATGTTTCATTAAGTAGATATACCCATATCTGCTTAGATCACCTGTGAAGGTGAGAAAATAACGATATCCGCCACGAGCCTCAACATTCATCGGACCACATACATATGTATGTATGATTTCCAACAAATCTGTTGCTCTCTCCATAGTTCCGGAGAACGGCGTTTTAGTCATCTTGCCCATGAGGCACGGTTCGCAAGTACCAAGTGATTCATAATCAAGTGGTTCCAAAAGTCCATCAGTATGGAGTTTCTTCGTGCGCTTTACACCGATATGACCTAAACGGCAGTGCCACAAATAAGTTGCACTATCATTATCAACTCTGCATCTTTTGGCTTCAATACTATGAATATGTGTATCACCACTATCGAGATTCAACAAAAATAGACCACTCTTCAAGGGTGCATGACCATAAAAGATATTACTCATATAAATAGAACAACCATTATTCTCTAATTTAAATGAATAACCGTCTCGCATCAAACAAGATCCAGATATAATGTTCATGCTTAACGCTGGCACCAAATAACAATTATTTAGGTCTAAAACTAATCCTGAAGGTAGATGTAGAGGTAGCGTGCCGACCGCGATCACATCGACTTTGGAACCATTTCCCACGCGCATCGTCACCTCGTCCTTAGCCAATCTTTGCTTAATCCGTAGCCCCTGCTTCGAGTTGCAAATATTAGCAACAGAACCAGTATCAAATACCCAGGTGCTACTGCGAGCATTAGTAAGGTACATATCAATAACATGTATATCACATATACCTTTGTTCACCTTGCCATCCTTCTTATCCGCCAAATACTTGGGGCAGTTCCGCTTGCAGTGACCAGTCCCTTTGCAGTATAAGCACTTAGTCCCAGGCTTAGGACCTGACTTGGGCTTCTTCACTTGAGCAGTAACTTGCTTGCCGTTCTTCTTGAAGTTCCCCTTCTTCCCTTTGCCCTTTTCTTGAAACTAGTGGTCTTGTCTACCATCAACACTTGATGTTTTTCTTGATTTCTACCTTTGTCGATTTCAGCATCACGAAGAGCTTGGGAATCGTTTCTGTTATCCCTTGCATATTATAGTTCATCACGAAGTTCTACTAACTTGGTGATGGTGACTAGAGAATTCTGTCAATCACTATCTTATCTGGAAGATTAACTCCCACTTGATTCAAGCGATTGTAGTACCCAGACAATCTAAGCACATGCTCACTGCTTGAGCTATTCTCCTCCATCTTTTTAGCTATAGAACTTGTTGGAGACTTCATATCTCTCAACTCGGGTATTTGCTTGAAATATTAACTTCAACTCCTGGAACATCTCATATGGTCCATGACGTTCAAAACGTCTTTGAAGTCCCGATTCTAAGCCGTTAAGCATGGCGCACTAAACTATCAAGTAGTCATCATATTGAGCTAGCCAAACGTTCATAACGTCTGCATCTGCTCCTGCAATAGGTCTGTCACCTAGCGGTGCATCAAGGACATAATTCTTCTGTGCAGCAATGAGGATAAACCTCAGATCACGGACCCAGTCCGCATCATTGCTACTATCATCTTTCAACTTAGTTTTCTCTAGGAACATATATAAAACATAGGGAAGCAACAACGCGAGCTATTGATCTACAACATAGATATGCTAATACTACCAGGACTAAGTTCATGATAAATTAAAGTTCAATTAATCATATTACTTAAGAACTCCCACTTAGATAGACATCCCTCTAATCTTCTAAGTGATCACGTGATCCATATCAACTAAACCATGTCCGATCATCACGTGAGATGGAGTAGTTCCAATGGTGAACATCACTATGTTGATCATATCCACTATATGATTCACGCTCGACCTTCCGGTCTCCGTTTTCCGAGGCCATATCTGTTATATGCTAGGCTCGTCAAGCTTAACCTGAGTATTCCGCGTGTGCAACTGTTTTGCACCCGTTGTATTTGAACGTAGAGCCTATCACACCCGATCATCACGTGGTGTCTCAGCACGAAGAACTTTGGCAACGGTGCATACTCAGGGAGAACACTTATACTTTGGTAATTTAGTGAAGGATCATCTTATAATGCTACCGTCAATCAAAGCAAGATAAGATGCATAAAAGATAAACATCACATGCAATCAATATAAGTGATATGATATGGCCATCATCATCTTGTGCTTGTGATCTCCATCTCCGAAGCACCGTCATGATCACCATCGTCACCGGCGCAACACCTCGATCTCCATCGTAGCATCATTGTCGTCTCGCCAATCTTATGCTTCTACGACTATCGCTACTGCTTAGTGATAAAGTAAAGCATTACAGGGCGATTGCATTGCATACAATAAAGCGACAACCATATGGCTCCTGCTAGTTGCCGATAACTCGGTTACAAAACATGATAATCTCATACAATAAAATTTAGCATCATGTCTTGACCATATCACATCACAACATGCCCTGCAAAAACAAGTTAGACGTCCTCTACTTTGTTGTTGCAAGTTTTACGTCACTGCTACGGGCTTAGCAAGAACCGTCCTCACCTACACATTAAAACCACAACGATAGTTTGTCAAGTTGGTGCTGTTTTAACCTTCGCAAGGACCGGGCGTAGCCACACTCGGTTCAACTAAAGTTGGAGAAACTGACACCCGCCAACCACCTCTGTGGAAAGCACGTCGGAAGAACCAGTCTCGCGTAAGCGTACGCGTAATGTCGGTCCGGGCCGCTTCATCCAACAATACCGCCGAACCAAAGTATGACATGCTGGTAAGCAGTATGACTTATATCGCCCACAACTCACTTGTGTTCTACTCATGCATATAACATCAACGCATAAAACCAGGCTCGGATGCCACTGTTGGGGAATGTAGTAATTTCAAAATTTTCCTGCGCACACGCAAGATCATGGTGATGCATAGCAATGAGAGGGGAGAGTGTTGTCCACGTACCCTTGTAGACCGAAAGCGGAAGCGTTAGCACAACGCGGTTGATGTAGTCGTACGTCTTCACGATCCGACCGATCAAGTACCGAACGCACGGCACCTCCGAGTTCAGCACACGTTCAGCCCGATGACGTCCCTCGAACTCCGATCCAGCTGAGTGCTGAGGGAGAGTTTCGTCAGCCCGACGGCTTGGTGACGATGATGATGTTCTACCGATGCAGGGCTTCGCCTAAGCACCGCTACAGTATTATCGAGGTGGACTATGGTGGAGGGGGGCACCGCACACGGCTAAATGATCAAACGATCAATTGTTGTGTCTCTAGGGTGCCCCCGTATATAAAGGAGCAAGGGGGAGAGGTACGGCCGGCCAGAAGGGGCGCGCCAGGAGGAGTCCTACTCCCACCGGGAGTAGGACTCCCTCCCTTTTCCTTGTTGGACTAGGAGTGGAGGGGGAAAGTGGTGAGAGAGAGGAAGGAAAGGGGGGGCGCCGGCCCCCTCTCCTTGTCCTATTCGGACTAGGGGGGAGGGGCGCGCGGCCCTGCCCTAGCCGCCTCTCCTCTCTTCCACTAAGGCCCACTATGGCCCATTAAGCCCCCGGGGGGTTCCGGTAACCTCCCGGTACTCTGGTAAAATTCCGATTTCACCCGGAACACTTCCGATATCCAAACATAGGCTTCCAATATATCAATCTTCATGTCTCGACCATTTCGAGACTCCTCGTCATGTCCGTGATCACATCCGGGACTCCGAACAACCTTCGGTACATCAATACATAACTCATAATATAACTGTCATCGAAACTTTAAGCGTGCGGACCCTACTGGTTCGAGAACTATGTAGACATGACCGAGACACGTCTCCGGTCAATAACCAATAGCGGAACCTGGATGCTCATATTGGCTCCCACATATTCTACGAAGATCTTTATCGGTTAGACCGCATAACAACATACGTTGTTCCCTTTGTCATCGGTATGTTACTTGCCCGAGATTCGATCGTCGGTATCTCAATACCTAGTTCAATCTCGTTACCGGAAACTCTCTTTACTCGTTCTGTAATACATCATCCCGCAACAAACTCATTAGTTGCAATGCTTGCAAGGCTTAAGTGACGTGCATTACCGAGAGGGCCCAGAGATACCTCTCCGACAATCGGAGTGACAAATCCTAATCTCGAAATACGCCAACCCAACAAGTACCTTCGGAGACACCTGTAGAGCACCTTTATAATCACCCAGTTACGTTGTGACGTTTGGTAGCACACAAAGTGTTCCTCCGGTAAACGGGAGTTGCATAATCTCATAGTCATAGGAACATGTATAAGTCATGAAGAAAGCAATAGCAACATACTAAACGATCAAGTGCTAAGCTAACGGAATGGGTCAAGTCAATCACATCATTCTCCTAATGATGTGATCCCGTTAATCAAATGACAACTCATGTCTATGGTTAGGAAACATAACCATCTTTAATTAACGAGCTAGTCAAGTAGAGGCATACTAGTGACACTCTGTTTGTCTATGTATTCACACATGTATTATGTTTCCGGTTAATACAATTCTAGCATGAATAATAAACATTTATCATGATATAAGGAAATAAATAATAACATTATTATTGCCTCTAGGGCATATTTCCTTCACTTTTCACATATTGTTCTTTGCTTATTTACTTTTCCGTTGCTACTATTACAATCACTACAAAACCAAAAAATATTACTTTTGCTACCGTTACCGTTACTTCCATATTACTTTGCTACTAAATACTTTGCTGCAGATACTAAGTTATCCAGGTGTGGTTGAATTGACAACTCAACTGCTAATACTTGAGAATATTCTTTGGCTCCCCTTGTGTCGAATCAATAAATTTGGGTTGAATACTCTACCCTCGAAAACTGTTGCGATCCCCTATACTTGTGGGTTATCAAGACTATTTTCTGGCGCCGTTGCCGGGGAGCATAGCTCTATTCTTTGAGTCACTTGGAATTTATATCTGCTGGTCACTATGAGGAACTTGAAAGGCGAGAAAACAAAAATTTATCTCTCAACTACGAGGGGAGGTAAGGAACTGCCATCTAGCTCTGCACTTGATTCACCTTCTGTTTTGAGTAAGCTTGCGACACCTAAACCTGCTTCTGCTATTAATTCTGATATGTCGCATGTTATTGATGATGCCACTTATGCTATGCATGATACTTATGATGAAACTACTTCTATGCTTGATACTACTGTGCCACTTGGTGAATTTCTTGATGAACAACTTGCTAGGGCTAGAGAGAATGAAATTATTGAAACCGATAATATTGATGATAGTGATGATGAAGTCTCTCCCAATAAATATGAATTACCTGTTGTGCCTGAGGGCTATGTTATGGATGAAGAAACTAAAAGAGACTTTCTTGCTTGCAATGATAGAAGTGATCTTAAGAAATTATTAGCTAAGCTTAAATAAAAAACTCTGAATGCTAGAATGAAATATGATCCTGCTTATGCTACTTCACCTATCTTTGTTACTGATAAGGATTATGAATTCTCCATTGATCCTGATATAATTACTTTGGTTGAATCTAATCCTTTTTATGGCTATGAATCTTAAACTGTTGTGGCACATCTTACTAAATTAAATGATATAGCCACCCTGTTCACTAATGATGAGAGAACTCGCTACTTTTATATCCTTAAAATATTTCCGTTCTCATTAAAGGGTGATGCTAAGATATGGTTTAATTCTCTTGATCCTGGTTGTGTGTGTAGTCCCCAGGATATGATTTATTACTTCTCTGCTAAATATTTCCCTGCTCATAAGAAACAAGCTGCTTTAAGGGATATATATATATAATTTTGTGCAAATTGAAGAAGAGAGTCTCCCACAAGCTTGGGGGAGGCTTCTCTAATTACTTAATGCTTTGCCTGATCATCTTAAGAAAAATGAAATACTTGATATCTCTTATAATGGACTAACCGATGCTTCCAGAGACCACCTGGATAGTTGTGCTGGTTCTGTTTTCAGGGAAAGAACACCGGATGAAGCTGAAATTCTATTGAATAATATGTTGACAAATGAAAATAATTGGACACTTCCTGAGCCAACTCCGGAACCTATTCCTAAACCAACTCCGAAGAAAAGAGGTGTTCTATTTCTCAGTCCTGAAGATATGCAAGAGGCAAAGAAATCTATGAAGGAAAAGGGTATTAAAGCTGAAGATGTTAAGAATTTACCTCCTGTTGAAGAAATACATGGTCTTTATTTACCGCCTGTTGAAAAAATATATGATCTTAATTCATCACCTATTGAAGAAACACATGGTCTTGATAACCCGACACAGGTAGTAAAGGTAAATTCTCTCTGTAGATTTGATGAAGGTGATATTCCTCAATATAAGTCTGCTAGACAGTGCTTAGATGAGTTTGACAATTTTATTGTTAAACAAGAAAACTTCAATGCTTATTTTGGTAGAGAATTAAAACTCAATTCTTATGTGCTTGAACACTTGAGTGATTATATGTCTAGATTTAAAGGTGAACTTAAACTCATTAGTAAGCATGCTTCTATGGTTACCAGTCAAGTAGAACAAGTACTTAAAGCTCAAAATGATTTGCTCAATGAATTAAATAGTAAGAATAATGACTATGCTGTTAGAGTGGCTACTAGAACTGGTAAAATGAGTCAGGAACCTTTGTATCCTGAAGGCCATCCTAAGAGAATTGAGCAGGACTCTCAGAGAAATAATATTGATGCACCTAGTCCTTCTAAAAAGAAGAAAAAGAAAAATGATAGGACTTTGCATGCTTCTAGCGAACCTACTGCCGAACCACCTGAGAATCCCAATGATATTTCTATTTCTGATGCTGAAACACAATCTGGTAATGAATATGAACCTAGTGATAATGTTAATGATGATGTTCATGATGATGCTCAACCTAGTAATGATAATGATGTAGAAATTGAACCTGCTGTTGATCTTGATAACCCACAATCAAAGAATCAACGTTATGATAAGAGAGACTTTGTTGCTAGGAAACACGGTAAAGAAAGAGAACCATGCATGGGTTCAGAAACCCATGCCTTTTCCTCCGAAACCATCCAAGAAAAAGGATGATGAGGATTTTGAGCGCTTTGCTGAAATGATTAGACCTATCTGTTTGCGTATGCGATTAACTGATATGCTCAAAATGAATCGTTATGCTAAGTATATGAAAGAAATTGTTACAAATAAAAGAAAGATACCGGAAGCTGAAATTTCCACCATGCTTGCTAATTATACTTTTAAGGGTGGAATACCTAAGAAACTAGGAGATCCAGGAGTACCCACTATACCATGCTCCATTAAAAGAAATTATGTTAGAACTGCTTTATGTGATCTTGGAGCCGGTGTTAGTGTTATGCCTCTCTCTTTATATTGTAGACTTGATTTGAATAAGTTGACACCTACTGAAATATCTTTGCAAATGGCTGATAAATCAACTGCTATACCTGTCGGTATTTGTGAGGATGTGCCTGTTGTGGTTGCAAATGTTACTATTTTAACGGACTTTGTTATTCTTGATATTCCCGAGGACGATAGTATGTCTATTATTCTTGGAAGACCTTTTTTGAATACTGCAGGGGCTGTTATTGATTGCAACAAAGGTAATGTCACTTTTCATGTTAATGGTAATGAGCATACGGTACACTTTCCGAGGAAACAACCTCAAGTTCATAGTATAAATTCTATTGGAAAAATTCCATCGATTATTTTTGGAGGTTTTGAATTTCCTCTTCCTACTATCAAGAAGAACTATGATATTCTTATTATTGGGGATGTGCATATCCCCGTTGAGGTAACATAGTGTTATTCGAAATTTCTCCGGTTCCATGTTATTCGGAATGAGTTTGTTAACAAGACCTGATCAACCTTGTTAGTGGATTCCTTTTGATGAGCATGAGATGGATGAAATTAGAAAGCACAACCTTCTGTACCCTCCTTTTACTTTCTGTTATTTAGTTGAAATAAAGTAAAAATAGTATTTTTCTGTTAGTTTTCTGAATTATCCGTGCAATACAAAAATACCCCGAAATAAAAGTTCTCCAAATGCCCCGAAATTGAAATATGATTTTTTCTGGAATATTTGAGAATATCTGGCACTGAGAACACAGCAGGGGGAGCAAGCACCTGGCCACGAGGGTCCAGGGCGCGCCCCCCTGCCTCGTGGGCCCATGGTGGCTCCCCTCCACTTATTCCTGCACCCACACACTTCTTCTTCCTCCCAAAAAAATCACCATCCAGCTCAAGCACGAGTTCTAGCTCATTTTGCTGCGATTTTCGATCTCCTTGCTCAAAGCACCTCTCACAAAACTGCTTTGGGGGATTGTTCCTTGGTATGTGACTCCTCCATTGGTCCAATTATTTTTTGTTCTAGTGCTTTATTCATTGCAAATTTGTGCTGCCTAGGTGACCATGTTCTTGAGCTTGCATGTCAAATTTATTTGGTTCCAAGTAGTTCTAATGCATGATATAGTCTCTAGGCACTTGTGGGAGTAGTTACTATTAATTTTCATCAGCTTGGTTCACTTTTATTTGAAGTTACTAAAAATTTCAGAAATTTTCAGAAAATAATGAAGAGATTTTTGAGGGGCTCATCGAGCCGCAGCTCGAAGGAAAAGCAAAGTGAAGAAGCAGAGAAGCCCAAATATAATCTGCCTCGCACCGCGGAGGTTCGGCCGTGTGAATGGCCTTCCGATGATTTCTTGAGAGCAGCCGGGATTTATGATGATTTTTATGAATTGGCTGAGAATGCAAGCCTCACCAACTTCCTCCGCGACCAACGCGAACAGTATCTCTTACTCACCAATACTTTTGTGCAAAACTTCTACTATTATCCTAAGGAATCACCTCCTTTAGTAGAGTTTCATTTATATGATGTGGTTAAGAAGATGTCACTATATGAATTTTGCAGGGTTTGCAAAATACCTTTCGAGGGTAGCTTAGATGAACCACATCGTAAAGATGTGGACGGGTTTATTGATACTATTACTGTAGGGGAAACTAGGAAGGTTTCCGATGCAAGAATCACTAGCATACATTTTCCTGTTTTACGCTATTTTGCAATATCTGCTAGTCGTTGCTTAATTGGTCACGGAAACTGTGGAAACTTTTTTGTTCCTGATATTATTATTTTGTTCCATGGTTTATTCTGTGATGACTCTGTTAGTATGGGCGGTATTATTGCCAAACGGTTAAGTCTGAACCGTACAAAGGGCCCCATCTTTGGAGGTGTCTATGCTTCACGCCTTGCTGCATATTATAACATACCTATTAGGCACTATGAAAAAGAAGAAAAATTGCTGCCCACTGTTTATTTAGATTATAAGAGTATGGTAGCGCATGGTTTTATTGTTAAGAATAGGGAAGGGGCGCTTAAATACAAATTGTTCTTTGATAAACATCACCCTGAGACTATTACCTTGCTTGCTCCTTCCTTGTTTAATTTATCTGCAGGTCAGTATCTCGTTCCGCTGGCGGCCATTCACGCCTACCAGAACCCTACATCAACCACAGAGCCAGAGTCGGAACCACAATTTGATCCTCCACGACAGTCTAATTACCAGTGGGATCCGGAGTGATTGCCAACCAGTGGCAATCAGGGGCTTCTTCATCATAGTACGACCCCGGTTACAACTTTGGATATCCACCAGGCCATCCGTGGCAATAAACCAACTTAGGCCAAAAGCCTAAGCTTGGGGGAGTACGTATTTCCCACCGATATTACATTTATATCCACACACTCATTGCTAGATGTCGGTGCTCATACTCTTTCACTGTAATATCCATGCTAGTTTATTTTCTTTTTACGCTTTCTTCTTGTGTGTTTGATAAACCTTAAGAAAAACCAAAAAAAATTAGTTGTAGCTTTTAGTTAGTTTACTTTTCTTGCTGTAGTAATTAATTACAAGAAAACCCAAAAATATTTCCCGTTCTTCTTTTGCTTGTTGGGAGCTTTCCCGTGTAAATAGTTTTATTTCTTTTCTTTGGGGGTCGATAGGAGAAGACCATAATAAAATTGTTGAAGTGGCTCTTATATGCATTATTGTTGATTTAACCAAGAGCCCATATTGCCTTGTCTTCTCCTGTTTATTGAATGCTCGCAGATTCCAGCTTAGTCCAATGCACGTGCACTATTATTATTATTCACATCGTTCGGTCGTGCAAGTGAAAGGCAATTATGACGATATATGATGGACTGATTGAGATGAGAGAAGCTGGTATGAACTCGACCTCTCTTGTTTTTGTAAATATGATTAGTTCATCGTTCCTGATTCAGCCTATTATGAACAAACATGTTTGCAATGACAATTAGAGATTATAGTTGCTTATGCCATGCTTAATTATCTAGGAGTTTATAATGGTTTACCTTGCGTGCCAACATGCTATTAAAATGGTTGTGATGTGGTATGATAGGGTGGTATCCTCCTTTGAATGATTCAAGTGACTTGACTTGGCACATGTTCACACATGTAGTTGAAACAAATCAACATAGCCTTCATGATATTTATGTTCATGGTGGATTACATCCTACTCATGCTTACACTCAATGTTCATTAATTTTAATGCATGTTCATGACTGTTGTCGCTCTCTAGTTGGTCGCTTCCCAGTCTTTTGCTAGCCTTCACTTGTACTAAGCAGGAATACTGCTTGTGCATCCAATCCCTTAAACCCCAAAGTTATTCCATGTGAGTCCACCATACCTTCCTATATGCGGTACCTACCTGCCGTTCCAAGTAAATTTGTATGTGCCAAACTCTAAACCTTCAAATGAAATTCTGTTTTGTATGCTTGAATAGCTCATGTATCAACTAGGGTTCTCCGTATCTTCCATGCTAGGCGGGTTATTCTCAAGAGGAGTGGACTCCGCTCCTCACTCACGAGAAAATGGCTGGTCATCGGGATGCCCAGTCCCATGCTTTATGCAAATCAAATCAAATTAATTGCAAACAAAACTCCCCCTGGGACTGTTGCTAGTTGGAGGCACTCGTTGTTTCGAGCAAGCCATGGATTGATGCTTGTTGGTGGAGGGGGAGTATAAACTTTACCATTCTGTTTGGGAACCGCCTATAATGTGTGTAGCATGGAAGATATCGCCATCTCTTGGTTGATATGTTGATAATGAAAGTATGCCGCTCAAAATATTATTTATCTCTGCTTTAAAATCGAGCTCTGGCACCTCTACAAATCCCTGCTTCCCTCTGCGAAGGGCCTATCTATTTACTTTTATGTTGAGTCATCACCCTCTTATTAAAAAGCACCAGCTGGAGAGCATCGCTGTCATTTGCATTCATTACTATTAATTTATATTGGGTATGACTATGATTGGATCTCTTTTACCATGGATTACAATGTCTAGTCAGTCCTTGATCTTTAAAGGTGCTCTGCATTTATGTCTTGCGGTCTTAGAAAGAGCTAGCGAGATACCATCTTGTTATATCATATTATGATTGTTTTGAGAAAGTGTTGTCATCCGACATTTATTATTATTGCTCACTAGTTGATTATGCCATTGATATGAGTAAACATGAGACCTAAGTGTTATTGTGAATATGGTTAGTTCATAATCTTTGCCGAAAACTTGAATGCTGGCTTTACATATTTACAACAACAAGAGCAAACAGAGTTTGTAAAAGTTTTTCTTTATCACTTTCAGTTTATCAACTGAATTGCTTGAGGACAGGCAAAGGTTTAAGCTTGGGGGAGTTGATACGTCTCCAACGTATCTACTTTTCCAAACACTTTTGCCCTTGTTTTGGACTCTAACTTGCATGATTTGAATGGAACTAACCAGGACTGACGCTGTTTTCAGCAGAATTGCCATGGTGTTATTTATGTGCAGAAACAAAAGTTCTCAGAATGACCTGAAACTCCACGGAACTTATTTTTGGAAAATATTAAAAATATTGGCGAAAGAATCAAGGCCAGGGGGCCCACCACCTGTCCACGAGGGTGGGGGCGCGCCTGCCCACCTGGGCGCGCCCCCTGCCTCGTGGGCCCCGTGGAGCTCCACCGACCTCAACTCCAACTCCATATATTCGTGTTCGGGGAGAAAAAAATCAAAGAGAAAGATTCATCGCGTTTTACGATACGGAGCCGCCGCCAAGCCCTAAACTCTCTCAGGAGGGATGATCTGGAGTCCGTTCGGGGCTCCGGAGAGGCGAATCCGTCGCCGTCGTCATCATCAACCATCCTCCATCACCAATTTCATGATGCTCACCGCCGTGCATGAGTAATTCCATCGTAGGCTTGCTGGACGGTGATAGGTTGGATGAGATTTATCATGTAATCGAGTTAGTTTTGTTAGGGTTTGATCCCTAGTATCCACTATGTTCTGAGATTGATGTTGCTATGACTTTGCTATGCTTAATGCTTGTCACTAGGGCCCGAGTGCCATGATTTCAGATCTGAACCTATTATGTTTTCATGAATATATGTGAGTTCTTGAGACAACATACATCTCATGAAAATATCGAACGAATAACAAATTCACATGACTACTTATAGCAAGACTTCTCCCATGTCCTCAAGAACAAACGTAACTACTCACAAATCATATTCATGTTCATAATCAAAGGGGTATTAATATGCATAAAGGATCTGAACAT
Source organism: Triticum aestivum (assembly GCF_018294505.1). NCBI lineage: Eukaryota > Viridiplantae > Streptophyta > Magnoliopsida > Poales > Poaceae > Triticum > Triticum aestivum. The sequence goes on along the minus strand of NC_057799.1, from coordinate 37,197,067 downwards.
ATGATCTTCCACCGAATCAACCAACTAGCATCAACTACAAGGAGTGATCAACACTACTAGCAACCCACAGGTACCAATCTGAGGTTTTGAGACAAATATTGGATACAAGAGATGAACTAGGGTTTGAGAGGAGATGGTGCTGGTGAAGATGTTGATGGAGATTGACCCCCTCCCAATGAGAGGATCGATGGTGATGATTTCCCCCTCCCGGAGGGATGTTTCCCAGGCAGAACAGCTCCGCCGGAACCCTAGATTGGTTCTGCCCAGGTTCCGCCTTGAGACGGTGGTGCTTCATCCCGAAAGCTTCCTCCTTATTTTTTCCAGGACGAAAGACTTCATATAGCCAAAGATGGGCACCGAAGGCCTTCCAGGGGGCCCACAAGACAGGGGCGCGCCCAGGGCGTAGGGCGCGCCCCCCCACCCTCGTGGCCAGGGTGTGGGCCCCCTCTGGATGATTCTTTTGAAGGAAATATGCCCTTTAGGCAATAATAAAGTTATTATTTATTTCCTTATATCATGATAAATGTTTATTATTCATGCTAGAATTGTATTAACCGGAAACATAATACTTGTGTGAATACATAGACAAACAAAGTGTCACTAGTATGCCTCTACTTGACTAGCTCGTTGATCAAAGATGGTTATGTTTCCAAGCCATTGACATGAGTTGTCATTTGATTAACGGGATCACATTATTAGGAGAATGATGTGATTGACTTGACCCATTCCGTTAGCTTAGCACTCGATCGTTTAGTATGTTGCTATTGCTTTCTTCATGACTTATACATGTTCCTATGACTATGAGATTATGCAACTCCCGTTTACCGGAGGAACACTTTGTGTGCTACCAAATGTCACAACGTAACTGGGTGATTATAAAGGTGCTCTACAGGTGTCTGCTAAGGTACTTGTTGGGTTGGCGTATTTCGAGATTAGGATTTGTCACTCCGATTGTCGGAGAGGTATCTCTGGGCCCTCTCGGTAATACACATCACTTAAGCCTTGCAAGCATTGCAACTAATGAGTTTGTTGCGAGATGATGTATTACAGAACGAGTAAAGAGACTTGCCGGTAACGAGATTGAACTAGGTATTGAGATACCGACGATCGAATCTCGGGCAAGTAACATACCGATGACAAAGGGAACAACGTATGTTGTTATGCGGTCTGACCGATAAAGATCTTCGTAGAATATGTGGGAGCCAATATGAGCATCCAGGTTCCGCTATTGGTTATTGACCGGAGACGTGTCTCGGTCATGTCTACATAGTTCTCGAACCCGTAGGGTCCGCACGCTTAACGTTTCGATGACAGTTATATTATGAGTTTATATGTTTTGATGTACCGAAGGTTGTTCGGAGTCCCGGATGTGATCATGGACATGACGAGGAGTCTCGAAATGGTCGAGACATAAAGATTGATATATTGGAAGCCTATGTTTGGATATCGGAAGTGTTCTGGGTGAAATCGGGATTTTACCGGAGTACCGGGACGGTACCGGAACCCCCCGGCAACATAATGGGCCTTAGTGGGCCTAGGTGGAAGAGAGGAGAGGCGGCTAGGGCTGAGCCGCACGCCCCTCCCCCTAGTCCGAATAGGACAAGGAGAAGGGGGCGGCGCCCCCCTTCCTTCTTCTCCCTCTCCTCTTTCCCCCTCCCAAGTCCTAATCCAACGAGGAAAAGGGGGGAGTCCTACTCCCGGTTGGAGTAGGACTCCTCCTGGCGCGCCCCAAGGCTGGCCGCACCTCCCCCCTTTGATCCTTTATATACGGGGCAGGGGGGCACCCCATAGACACAACAATTGATCATTGATCTCTTAGCCGTGTGCGGTGCCCCCCTCCACCATATTACACCTCGATAATATCGTAGCGCTGCTTAGGCGAAGCCCTGCATCGGTAGAACATCATCATCGTCACCACGCCGTCGTGCTGACGAAACTCTCCCTCAACACTCGGCTGGATCGGAGTTCGAGGGACGTCATCGAGCTGAACGTGTGCTGAACTCGGAGGTGCCGTGCGTTCGGTACTTGATCGGTCGGATCGTGAAGACGTACGACTACATCAACCGCGTTGTGTTAACGCTTCCGCTTTCGGTCTACGAGGGTACATGGACAACACTCTTCCCTCTCGTTGCTATGCATCACCATGATCTTGCGTGTGCGTAGGATTTTTTTTTGAAATTACTACGTTACCCAACAGTGGCATCCGAGCCTGGTTTTATGCATAGATGTCATATGCACGAGTAGAACACAAGTGAGTTGTGGGCAATATAAGTCATACTGCTTACCAGCATGTCATACTTTGGTTCGGTGGGATTGTTGGATGAAGCGGCCCGGACCGACATTACGCGTACGCTTACGCGAGACTGGTTCTTCCGACGTGCTTTGCACAGAGGTGGCTGGCGGGTGTCAGTTTCTCCAACTTTAGTTGAACAGAGTGTGGCTACGCCCGGTCCTTGCGAAGGTTAAAACAGCACCAACTTGACAAACTATCGTTGTGGTTTTGATGCGTAGGTAAGAATGGTTCTTGCTCAGCCACGTAAAACTTGCAACAACAAAGTAGAGGACGTCTAACTTGTTTTTGCAGGGCATGTTGTGATGTGATATGGTCAAGGCATGATGCTATATTTTATTGTATGAGATGATCATGTTTTGTAACCGAGTTATCGGCAACTGGCAGGAGCCATATGGTTGTCGCTTTATTGTATGCAATGCAATCGCCATGTAATTGTTTTACTTTATCACTAAGCGGTAGCGATAGTCGTAGAAGCAATAGTTGGCGAGACGACAACGATGCTACGATGGAGATCAAGGTGTCGCGCCGGTGACGATGGGGATCATGACGGTGCTTCGGAGATGGAGATCACAAGCACAAGATGATGATGACCATATCATATCACTTATAATGATTGCATGTGATGTTTATCTTTTATGCATCTTATCTTGCTTTGATTGACAGTAGGATTATAAGATGATCTCTCACTAAATTTCAAGATAAAAGTGTTCTCCCTGAGTATGCACCGTTGCCAAAGTTCGTCGTGCCCAGGCGCCACGTGATGATCGGGTGTGATAAGCTCTACGTCCATCTACAACGGGTGCAAGCCAGTTTTGCACACGCAGAATACTCAGGTTAAACTTGACGAGCCTAGCATATGCAGACATGGCCTCGGAGCACTGAGACCGAAAGGTCGAGCGTGAATCATATAATGGATATGATCAACATAGTGATGTTCACCATTGAAAACTACTCCATTTCACGTGATGATCGGTTATGGTTTAGTTGATTTGGATCACGTGATCACTTAGATGATTAGAGGGATGTCTATCTAAGTGGGAGTTCTTAAGTAATATGATTAATTGAACTTAAATTTATCATGAACTTAGTACCTGATAGTATCTTGCTTGTCTATGTTAATTGTAGATAGATGGCTTGTGCTGTTGTTCCGTTGAATTTTAATGTGTTCCTTGAGAAAGCAAAGTTGAAAGATGATGGTAGCAATTACACGGACTGGGTCCGTAACTTGAGGATTATCCTCATTGCTGCATAGAAGAATTACGTCCTGGAAGCACCGCTGGGTGGCAGGCCTGCTGCAGGAGCAACACCAGATGTTATGAACGTCTGGCAGAGTTAAGCTGATGACTACTCGATAGTTCAGTGTGCCATGCTTTACGGCTTAGAACCGGGTCTTCAACGACGTTTTGAACGTCATGGAGCATATGAGATGTTCCAGGAGTTGAATTTAATATTTCAAGCAAATGCCCGGATTGAGAGATATGAAGTCTCCAATAAGTTCTACAGCTGCAAGATGGAAGAGAATAGTTCTGTTAGTGAGCATATACTCAAAATGTATGGGTATAACAATCACTTGATTCAACTGGGAGTTAATCTTCCGGATGATAGAGTCATTGACTGAATTCTTCAATCACTGCCACCAAGCTACAAGAGCTTCGTGATGAACTATAACATGCAAGGGATGGATAAGACGATTCCCGAGCTCTTCGCAATGCTAAAGGCTGCGGAGGTAGAAATAAAAAAGGAGCATCAAGTGTTGATGGTCAATAAGACCACTAGTTTCAAGAAAAAGGGCAAAGGGAAGAAGAAGGGGAACTTCAAGAAGAACAGCAAGCAAGTTGCTGTTCAGGAGAAGAAACCCAAGTCTGGACCTAAGCCTGAGACTGAGTGCTTCTACTTCAAGCAGACTGGTCACTGGAAGCGGAACTGCCCCAAGTATTTGGCGGATAAGAAGGATGGCAAGGTGAACAAAGGTATATGTGATATACATGTTATTGGTGTGTACCTTACTAGAGCTCGCAGTAGCACCCGGGTATTTGATACTGGTTCTCTTGCTAATATTTGCAACTCGAAACAGGGACTACGGATTAAGCGAACACTGGCCAAGGACGAGGTGACGATGCGCATGGGAAATGGTTCCAAAGTCGATGTGATCGCCGTCGGCACGCTACCTCTACATCTACCTTCGGGATTAGTATTAGACCTAAATAATTGTTATTTGGTGCCAGCGTTGAGCATGAACATTATATCTGGATCTTGTTTGATGCGAGACGGTTATTCATTTAAATTAGAGAATAATGGTTGTTCTATTTATATGAGTAATATCTTTTATGGTCATGCACCCTTGAAGAGTGGTCTATTTTTAATGAATCTCGATGGTAGTGATACACATGTTCATAATGTCGAAGCCAAAAGATGCAGAGTTGATAATGATAGTGCAACTTATTTGTGGCACAGCCGTTTAGGTCATATCGGTGTAAAGCGCATGAAGAAACTCCATACTGATGGACTTTTGGAATCACTTGATTATGAATCACTTGGTACATGCGAACCGTGCCTCATGGGCAAGATGACTAAAACGCCGTTCTCCGGAACTATGGAGAGAGCAACAGATTTGTTGGAAATCATACATACAGATGTATGTGGTTCGATGAATATTGAGGCTCGTGGCGGATATCGTTATTTTCTCACCTTCACAGATGATTTGAGCAGATATGGGTATATCTACTTAATGAAACATAAGTCTGAAACATTTGAAAAGTTCAAAGAATTTCAGAGTGAAGTTGAAAATCATCGTAACAAGAAAATAAAGTTTCTACGATCAGATCGTGGAGGAGAATATTTGAGTTACGAGTTTGGTCTACATTTGGGACAATGCGGAATAGTTTCGCAACTCACGCCACCCGGAACACCACAATGTAATGGTGTGTCCGTACGTCGTAATCGTACTTTACTAGAGATGGTGCGATCTATGATGTCTCTTACCGATTTACCGCTATCGTTTTGGGGTTATGCTTTAGAGACGGCTGCATTCACGTTAAATAGGGCACCATCAAAATCCGTTGAGACGACGCCTTATGAACTGTGGTTTGGCAAGAAACCAAAGTTGTCATTTCTTAAAGTTTGGGGCTGCGATGCTTATGTGAAGAAGCTTCAACCTGATAAGCTCGAACCTAAATCAGAGAAATGTGTCTTCATAGGATACCCAAAGGAGACTGTTGGGTACACCTTCTATCACAGATCCGAAGGCAAGACATTCGTTGCTAAGAATGGATCCTTTCTAGAGAAGGAGTTTCTCTCGAAAGAAGTGAGTGGGAGGAAAGTAGAACTTGATGAGGTAACTGTACCTGCTCCCTTATTGGAAAGTAGTTCATCACAGAAACAGGTTCCTGTGATGCCTACACCAATTAGTGAGGAAGTTAATGATGATGATCATGAACTTCAGATCAAGTTGTTACTGAACCTCGTAGGTCAACCAGAGTAAGATCCGCACCAGAGTGGTACGGTAATCCTGTTCTGGAGGTTATGTTACTAGACCATGACGAACCTACGAACTATGAAGAAGCGATGGTGAGCCCAGATTCCGCAAAATGGCTTGAGGCCATGAAATCCGAGATGGGATCCATGTATGAGAACAAAGTATGGACTTTGGTTGACTTGCCCGATGATCGGCAAGCCATTGAAAATAAATGGATCTTCAAGAAGAAGACTGACGCTGACGGTAATGTTACTGTCTATAAAGCTCGACTTGTTGCGAAAGGTTTTCGACAAGTTCAAGGGATTGACTATGATGAGACCTTCTCACCCGTAGCGATGCTTAAGTCTGTCCGAATCATGTTAGCAATTGCCGCATTTTATGATTATGAAATTTGGCAAATGGATGTCAAAACTGCATTCCTGAATGGATTTCTGGAAGAAGAATTGTATATGATGCAACCGGAAGGTTTTGTCGATCCAAAGGGAGCTAACAAAGTGTGCAAGCTCCAGCGATCCATTTATGGACTGGTGCAAGCTTCTCGGAGTTGGAATAAACTCTTTGATAGTGTGATCAAAGCATTTGGTTTTGTACAAACTTTTGGAGAAGCCTGTATTTACAAGAAAGTGAGTGGGAGCTCTGTAGCATTTCTGATATTATATGTGGATGACATATTGCTGATTGGAAATGATATAGAATTTCTGGATAGCATAAAGGGATACTTAAATAAGATTTTTTTCAATGAAAGACCTCGGTGAAGCTGCGTATATATTGGGCATCAAGATCTATAGAGATAGATCAAGACGCTTAATTGGACTTTCACAAAGCACATACCTTGACAAAGTTTGAAGAAGTTCAAAATGGATCAAGCAAAGAAAGGGTTCTTGCCTATGTTACAAGGTGTGAAGTTGAGTAAGACTCAATGCCCGACCACTGCAGAAGATAGAGAGAAGATGAAAGATGTTCCCTATGCTTCAGCCATAGGCTCTATCATGTATGCAATGCTGTGTACCAGACCTGATGTATGCCTTGCTATAAGTCTAGCAGGAAGGTACCAAAGTAATCCAGGAGTGGATCACTGGACAGCGGTCAAGAACATCCTGAAATACCTGAAAAGGACTAAGGATATGTTTCTCGTTTACGGAGGTGACAAAGAGCTCATCGTAAATGGTTACGTCGATGCAAGCTTTGACACTGATCCGGACGATTCTAAATCGCAAACCGGATACGTGTTTACATTGAACGGTGGAGCTGTCAGTTGGTGCAGTTCTAAACAAAGCGTCGTGGCGGGATCTACGTGTGAAGCGGAGTACATAGCTGCTTCGGAAGCAGCAAATGAAGGAGTCTGGATGAAGGAGTTCATATCCGATCTAGGTGCCATACCTAGTGCATCGGGTCCAATGAAAATCTTTTGTGACAATACTGGTGCAATTGCCTTAGCAAAGGAATCCAGATTTCACAAGAGAACCAAGCACATCAAAAGACGCTTCAATTCCATCCGGGATTTAGTGCAGGTGGGAGACATAGAAATTTGCAAGATACATACGGATCTGAATGTTGCAGACCCGTTGACTAAGCCTCTTCCACGAGCAAAACATGATCAGCACCAAGGCTCCATGGGTGTAAGAATCATTACTGTGTAATCTAGATTATTGACTCTAGTGCAAGTGGGAGACTGAAGGAAATATGCCCTAGAGGCAATAATAAAGTTATTATTTATTTCCTTATATCATGATAAATGTTTATTATTCATGCTAGAATTGTATTAACGGAAAACATATACTTGTGTGAATACATAGAAAAACAAAGTGTCACTAGTGTGCCTCTACTTGACTAGCTCGTTGATCAAAGATGGTTATGTTTCCTAGCCATTGACATGAGTTGTCATTTGATTAACGGGATCACATCATTAGGAGAATGATGTGATTGACTTGACCCATTCCGTTAGCTTAGCACTCGATCGTTTAGTATGTTGCTATTGCTTTCTTCATGACTTATACATGTTCCTATGACTATGAGATTATGCAACTCCCATTTACCGGAGGAACACTTTGTGTGCTACCAACCGTCACAACGTAACTGGGTGATTATAAAGGTGCTCTACAGGTGTCTGCTAAGGTACTTGTTGGGTTGGCGTATTTCGAGATTAGGATTTGTCACTCCGATTGTCGGAGAGGTATCTCTGGGCCCTCTCGGTAATACACATCACTTAAGCCTTGCAAGCATTGCAACTAATGAGTTTGTTGCGAGATGATGTATTACAGAACGAGTAAAGAGACTTGCCGGTAACGAGATTGAACTAGGTATTGAGATACCGATGATCGAATCTCGGGCAAGTAACATACCGATGACAAAGGGAACAACGTATGTTGTTATGCGGTCTGACCGATAAAGATCTTCGTAGAATATGCGGGAGCCAATATGAGCATCCAGGTTCCGCTATTGGTTATTGACCGGAGACGTGTCTCGGTCATGTCTACATAGTTCTCGAACCCGTAGGGTCCGTACGCTTAACGTTTCGATGACAGTTATATTATGAGTTTATATGTTTTGATGTACCGAAGGTTTTTCGGAGTCCCGGATGTGATCACGGACATGAAGAGGCATCTCGAAATGGTCGAGACATAAAGATTGATATATTGGAAGCCTATGTTTGGATATCGGAAGTGTTCCGGGTTAAATCGGGATTTTACCGGAGTACCGGGAGGTTACCAAAACCCCCCGGCAACATAACGGGCCTTAGTGGGCCTAGGTGGAAGAGAGGAGAGGCGGCTAGGGCTGGGCCGCGCGCCCCTCCCCCTAGTCCGAATAGGACAAGGAGAAGGGGGCGGCGCCCCCCTTCCTTCTTCTCCCTCTCCTCTTCCCCCCCTCCCAAGTCCTAATCCAACTAGGAAAAGGGGGGAGTCCTACTCCCAGTGGGAGTAGGACTCCTCCTGGCGCGCCCCAAGGCTGGCCGCACCTCCCCCCTTTGATCCTTTATATACGGGGGCAGGGGGGCACCCCATAGACACAACAATTGATCATTGATCTCTTAGCCGTGTGCGGTGCCCCCATCCACCATATTACACCTCGATAATATCGTAGCGGTGCTTAGGCGAAGCCCTGCGTCGGTAGAACATCATCATCGTCACCACGCCGTCGTGCTGACGAAACTCTCCCTCAACACTCAGCTGGATCGGAGTTCGAGGGACGTCATCGAGCTGAACGTGTGCTGAACTCGGAGGTGCCGTGCGTTCGGTACTTGATCGGTCGGATCGTGAAGACGTACGACTACATCAACCACGTTGTGTTAACGCTTCCGCTTTTGGTCTACGACGTGGACAACACTCTCCCCTCTCATTGCTATGCATCACCATGATCTTGCGTGTGCGTAGGAATTTTTTTTTGAAATTACTACGTTACCCAACATCTTTCGCCAGTATTTTTTATTGATTCCAAAAGGAGCTCCCGTGAAGTTTCTGGACTTTTGGAGTTGTGTAGAATAGGTCTCTGATACGTCTCCATCGTATCTACTTTTCCAAACACTTTTGCCCTTGTTTTGGACTCTAACTTGCATGATTTGAATGGAACTAACCCGGACTGACGCTGTTTTCAGCAGAATTGCCATGGTGTTATTTTTGTGCAGAAATAAAAGTTCTCGGAATGACCTGAAACGTCACAGAGAATATTTTTGGAATTAATAAAAAATGCTGGCAAAAGAATCAAGGCCAGGGGGCCCACACCCTGTCCACGAGGGTGGGGGCACGCCTACCCCCCTGGGCGCGCCCCCTGCCTCGTGGGCCCCTGGAGCTCCACCGACCTCAACTCCAACTCCATATATTCACGTTCGGGGAGAAAAAATCAAAGAGAAGGATTCATCACGTTTTACGATACGGAGCCGCCGCCAAGCCCTAAACTCTCTCGGGAGGGCTGATCTGGAGTCCGTTCGGGGCTCCGGAGAGGGGAATCCGTCGCCGTCGTCATCATCAACCATCCTCCATCACCAATTTCATGATGCTCACCGCCGAGCGTGAGTAATTCCATCGTAGGCTTGCTGGACGGTGATGGGTTGGATGAGATTTATCATGTAATCGAGTTAGTTTTTTTAGGGTTTGATCCCTAGTATCCATTATGTTCTGAGATTGATGTTGCTATGACTTTGCTATGCTTACTGCATGTCACTAGGGCCCGAGTGCCATGATTTCAGATCTGAACCTATTATGTTTTCATGAATATATGTGAGTTCTTGATCTTATCTTGCAAGTCTATAGTCACCTACTATGTGTTATGATCCGGCAACCCCGAAGTGACAATAATCGGGACTACTCCGGGTGATGACCGTAGTTTGAGGAGTTCATGTATTCACTAAGTGTTAATGCTTTGGTCCGGTACTCTATTAAAAGGAGGCCTTAATATCCCTTAGTTTCCAATAGGACCCCGCTGCCACGGGAGGGTAGGACAAAAGATGTCATGCAAGTTCTTTTCCATAAGCACGTATGACTATATTCGGAATACATGCCTACATTACCTTGATGAACTCGAGCTAGTTCTGTGTCACCCTATGTTATAACTATTGCATGAAGAATCGCATCCGACATAATTCTCCATCACCGATCCAATGCCTACGAGCTTTTCACATATTGCTCTTTGCTTAGTTACTTTACCGTTGCCACTGTTACAATTACTACAAAACTGCTACTGTTACTTTGCCACCGTTACCGTTACTTCCATACTACTTTGCTACTAAATACTTTGCTGCAGATATTAAGTTATCCAGGTGTGGTTGAATTGACAACTCAACTGCTAATACTTGAGAATATTCTTTGGCTCCCCTTGTGTCGAATCAATAAATTTGGGTTGAATACTCTACCCTCGAAAACTGTTGTGATCCCCTATACTTGTGGGTTATCAAGACTATTTTCTGGCGCCGTTGCCGGGGAGCATAGCTCTATTCTTTGAGTCACTTGGGATTTATATCTGCTGGTCACTATGAGGAACTTGAAAGATGAAAGAACTAAGATTTTCCCTCAACTACGAGGGGAGGTAAGGAACTGCCATCTAGCTCTGCACTTGATTATCCTTCTGTTTTGAGTAAGCTTGTGACACCTAAACCTCCTTCTTCTATTAATTCTGATATGTCCCATTTATTGATGATGCCACTTCTGCTATGCATGATACTTATGATGAAACTACTTCTATGCTTGATTCTACTGTGCCACTAGGTGAATTTCTTGATGAACAACTTGCTAGGGCTAGAGAGAATGAAATTATTGAAACTGATAATATTGATGAAAGTGATGATGAAGATTCTCCCCCTAGATATGAATTGGTATGAATTGCCTGTTGTGCCTGAGGGTTATGTTATGGATGAAGAAACTGCTAGAGACTTTCTTGCTTGCAATGATAGGAATGATCTTAAGAAATTATTAGCTAAGCTGAAAGAAAAATCTTTGAATGCTAGAATGAAATATGACCCTGCTTTTGCTACTTCACCTATCTGTGTTACTGATAAGTATTATGATTTCTCTGTCGATCCTGAGATAATTACTTTGGTTGAATCTGATCCTTTTTATGGTTATGAATCTGAAACTATTGTGGCACATCTTACTAAATTAAATGATATAGCCACCCTATTCACTAATGATGAGAAAACTCGCTACTACTATATCCTTAAATTATTTCCGTTCTCATTAAAGGGTGATGCTAAAACATGGTTTAATTCTCTTGATCCTGGTTGTGTGCGTAGTCCCCAGGATATGATTTATTACTTCTCTGCTAAATATTTCCCCGCTCATAAGAAACAAGCTGCTTTAAGGGAAATATATAATTTTGTGCAAATTGAAGAAGAGAGTCTCCCACAAGCTTGGGGGAGGCTTCTCCAATTACTTAATGCTTTGCCTGATCATCCTCTCAAGAAAAATGAAATACTTGATATCTTTTATAATGGACTAACCGATGCTTCCAGAGACCACCTGGATAGTTGTGCTGGTTGTGTTTTCAGGGAAAGAACAGTTGATCAAGTTGAATTGCTATTGAATAATATGTTGACTAATGAAAATAATTGGACACTTCCTGAACCAACTCCTAATCCAACTCCGAAGAAAAGGGGTATTCTATTTCTCAGTCCTGAAGATATGCAAGAGGCAAAGAAATCTATGAAAGAAAAAGGTATTAAAGCTGAAGATGTTAAGAATTTACCTCCTATTGAAGAAATACATGGTCTTAATCTGGCGCATGTTGAAGAAATACATGGTCTTGATAACCCTACACAGGTAGTAAAGGTAATTTCTCTCTATAGATTTGATGTAGGTGATATTCCTCGTTATAAGTCTGCTAGCCAATGCTTAGATGAGTTTGACAATTTTATTGTTAAACAAGAAAAATTCAATGCGTATGTTGCCAGACAATTGAAACGCAATGCTTATATGATTGAATACTTGAGTGATTATATGTCTAGTGTTAAAGGTGAACTTAAACTTATTAGTAAACATGCTTCTATGGTTACCACTCAAGTAGAACAAGTGCTTAAAGCTCAATAAATTTTGCTCAATGAATTAAATATAAGAAGAATGATAATGCTGCTAGAGTTATGACTAGAGGGGGTAAAATGACTCAGGAACCTTTGTATCCTGAGGGCCACCCTAAGAGAACTGAGCAAGATTCTCAGAGAACAAATGTTGATGCACCTAGTTCTTCTAAGAGGAAGAAAAAGAAAAATGATAGGACTTTGCATGCTTCTAGTGAACCTGTTGTTGACACACCTAAGAATCCCAATGATATTTCTATTTCTGATGCTGAAACACAATCTGGTGATGAACATGAACCTAGTGATAATATTAATGATAATGTTCATGTTGATGCTCAACCTAGTAATGACAATGATGTAGAGATTGAACCTGCTGTTGATCTTGATAACCCACAATCAAAGAATCAATGTTATGATAAGAGAGACTTTGTTGCTAGGAAGCATGGTAAAGAAAGAGAACCATGGTTCAGAAATCCATGCCCTTTCCTCCTAAACCATCCAAGAAAAAGGATGATGAGGATTTTGAGCACTTTGCTGAAATGATTAGACTTATCTGCTTGCGTATGCGTTTTACTGATATGCTTAAAATGAATCCTTCTGCTAAATACATGAAGGATATTGTTACAAATAAAAGAAAGATATTGGAAGCTGAAATTTCCACCATGCTTGCTAATTATACTTTTAATGGTGGAATACCAAAGAAACTTGGAGATCCAGGAGTACCAACTATACCATGCTCCATTAAAAGAAACTATGTTAGAACTGCTTTATGTGATCTTGGAGCCGGTGTTAGTGTTATGCCTCTCTCTTTATATCGTAGACTTGATTTGAATAAGTTGACACCTACTGAAATATCTTTGCAAATGGCCGATAAATCAACTGTTATACCTGTCAATATTTGTGAGGATGTGCCTGTTGTGGTTGCAAACGTTACTATTTTAACGGACTTTGTTATTCTTGATATTCCCGAGGACGATAGTATGTCGATTATCCTTGGTAGACCCTTTTCGAATACTGCAGGGGCTGTTATTGATTGCAACAAGGGCAATGTCACTTTTCATGTTAACGGTAATGAGCATACGGTACACTTTCCGAGGAAACAACCTCAAGTCCACAGTATCAATTCTATTGGAAAAATTCCATCGATTATTATTGGAGGTTTTGAATTTCCTCTTCCTACTGTCAAGAAGAAATTTGATATTCTTATTATTGGGGATGTGCATATCCCCGTTGAGGTAACCTAGTGTTATTCGAAATTTCTCCGGTTCCATGTTATTCGAAAAGAGTTTGTTAACAAGACTTGATCAACCTTGTTAGTGGATTCCTTTTGATAAGCATGAGATGGATGAAGTTAGAGAGCACAACCTTCTGTACCCTCCTTTTACTTTCTGTTATTTAGATTAAATAAAGCAAGAATAGTATTTTCTATCTGTTTTCTGAATTATCCATGCAATAAAAAATACCCCGAAAATAAAAGTTCTCCAAATGACCTGAAAATGAAATATGATTTTTTCTAGAATATTTGAGAATATCTGGCACTGAGAACACAACAGGGGGAGCAAGCACCTGGCCACGAGGGTCGAGGGCGCGCCCCCTGCCTCGTGGGGCCCCCTCCACTTATTCCTGCACCCACACACTCCTTCTCCCTCCCAAAAAATCACCAACCATCTCAAGCACGAGTTCTAGCTCATCTTGCTGCGATTTCCGATCTCCTTGCTCAAAGCTCCACTCACAAAACTGCTTTGGGGGATTGTTCTTCGGTATGTGACTCCTCCAATGGTCCAATTAGTTTTTGTTCTAGTGCTTTATTATTGCAAATTTCTACTGCTTAGGTGACCTTGTTCTTGATCTTGCATGTCAAATTTATATGGTCCCAAGTAGTTCTAATTCATGATATAGTCTCTAGGCACTTGTGGGAGTAGTTGCTATCAATTTTGTTGAGTTTGGTTCACTTTTATTTTAAGTTACTAAAAATTTCAGAAATTTTCAGAAATTGATGAAGAGATTTTTGAGGGGCTCTTCGAGCCGAAGCTCGAAGGATAAGAAAAGTGAAGGGGATAAAAGGCCCAAATATAATCTCCCTCGCACCGCGGAGGTTCGACCGTGTGAATGGACTTGTGATGATTTCTTGAGGGCAGCCGGGATTCATGATGATTTTTATTATTTGGCTGAGAATGCGGGCCTCACCGACTTCCTCCGCGACCAACGCGAATAGTATCTCCTACTCACTAATATTTTAGTGCAAAATTTTCATTTCCATGCTAGGAGATCACCACCTTCGGTGGATTTTTATTTATATGATGAGTTTAAGGAGATGTCACTATTTGATTTCTGCCGGGTCTGTAAGATACCCTTTGCGGGCAGCATAGAGGAACCACATTGTAATGATGTGGAAGGGTTTATTGATATGATTGTTGTAGGGGAAACGAGGAAAGTTTCCGATGCCAGAATTACTAGCATACACTTTCCTGTTCTACGTTACTTTGCAATATTTGCTAGTAGATGTTTAATTGGTCGCGGAAACTGTGGAAACCTTAGTGCCCCTGATATTGTTATTTTGGGCCATGCCTTGTTTCGTGATAACACTTTTAGTCTGGGCGCTATTGTTGCCAAACGGTTAAATCTGAACCGTACGAAGGGTCCCATCTTGGGAGGTATCTTCGCCTCGCGCCTCGCTGCACACTTTAACATACCTATTAGGCATCATGAGAAAGAAGAAAAGTTGATGCCTCCTGGTTTTCTAGACTATAAGAGTATGGTAGCACATGATTTTATTGTTAAGAATAAGAAAATGATGCTTAACTATAGGCTGATATTTGATAAAGATTACTTTGAGACTATTACTTTGCCTGCTCCTTCTTTGTTTAACTTATCTTCAGGCAAGTATCTTATTCTGCCGGCGGCCATCATGCCTACCAGAACCTCATACCAGCTCCAGAGCCAGAGCCGGAGCCACAACTTAATCCTCACCGTCAGTCCGTTTATCAGTGGGATCCGGAGGAGATTGCCAACCAGTGGCACCCCGAGGATCCATCTCAGTAAGACCCCAACTACAACTTTGATCCATGGGCATAAACCAACTTAGGCCAAAAGCCTAAGCTTGGGGGAGTACGTATTTCTCACCGACATTACATTCATGTTCACACACTCATTCTAGTTGTCGGTGCTCATACTTTTTCATTGTAATATCCATGCTAGTTTATTTTCTTTTTCTCGCTTTCTTCTTGTGTGTTTGAATAACCTTAAGAAAAACCAAAAAAATAGTTGTACCTTTTAGCTAGTTTACTTTCCATGAATGTAGTAGTAGTAATTCAAAAGAAAACCCAAAAAGATTTCTCGTTCTTCTTTTGCTTGTTGGGAGTTTTCCCGTGTAAATAGTTTTATTTCTTTTCTTTTCTTTGGGGGTCGATAGGAGAAGACCATAATGAAAATGTTGAAGTGGCTCTTATATGCATTATTGTTGATTTAACAAAGATCCCATATTACCTTGTCTTCTCCCTTGTATCAGATGCTTGCAGATTAGTCCATTGCACGTGCACTATTATTATTATACACACCGTTCGGTCGTGCAAGTGAAAGGCAATAATGACGATATATGATGGACAGATTGAGATGAGAGAAGCTGGTATGAACTCGACCTCTCTTGTTTTTGTAAATATGATTAGTTCATCGTTCCTGATTCAGCCTATTATGAATGAAACATGTTTGCAATGACAATTAGAGATTATAGTTGCTAATGTCATGCTTAATTTGCTAGGAGTTTATAATGGTTTACCTTGCGTGCCAACATGCTATTAAAATAGTTGTGATGTGGTATGATAGGGTGGTATCCTCCTTTGAATGATTCGAGTGACTTGACTTGGCACATGTTCACACATGTAGTTGAAACAAAATCAACATAGCCTCCACGATATTTATGTTCATGGTGGATTATATCCTACTCATGCTTGCACTCAGTGTTGGTTAATTTTAATGCATGTTCATGACTGTTGTCGCTCTCTAGTTGGTCGCTTCCCAGTCTTTTTCTAGCCTTCACTTGTACTAAGCGGGAATACTGCTTGTGCATCCACTTCCATAAACCCCAAAGTTATTCCATATGAGTCCACTATACCTTCCTATATGCGGTATCTACCTGCCGTTCCAAGTAAATTTGTATGTGCCAAACTCTAAACCTTCAAATGAAATTCTGTTTTGCATGCTTGAATAGCTCATGTATCAACTAGGGTTGTCTGTATCTCCCATGCTAGGCGGGTTATTCTCAAGAGGAGTGGACTCCACTCCTCACTCACGAGAAAATGGCTGGTCACCGGGATGCCCAGTCCCATGCTCTAAGCAAATCAAATCAAATAATTGCAAACAAAACTCCCCCAGGGCTGTTGCTAGTTGGAGGCACTCGTTGTTTCGAGCAAGCCATGGATTGATGCTTGTTGGTGGTGGGGGAGTATAAACTTTACCATTCTGCTTGGGAACCGCCTATAATGTGTGTAGCATGAAAGATATTGAGATCTCTCGGTTGTTATGTTGACAATGAAAGTATGCCGCTCAAAATATTATTTACCTCTGCTTTAAAATCGAGCTCTGGCACCTCTACAAATCCCTTCTTCCCTCTGCGAAGGGCCTATCTATTTACTTTTATGTTGAGTCATCATCCTCTTATTAAAAAGCACCAGTTGGAGAGCACCGCTGTCATTTGCATCCATTACTATTAATTTATATTGAGTATGACTATGACTGGATCTCTTTTACCATGAATTACAATGTTTAGTCAGTCCTTGATCTTCAGAGGTGCTCTGCATTTATGTTTTACGGTCTCAGAAAGGGCTAGCGAGATACCATCTTGTTATATCATATTATGATTGTTTTGAGAAAGTGTTGTCATCCGAGATTTATTATTATTGCTCGCTAGTTGATTATGCCATTGATATGAGTAAACATGAGACCTAAATGTTATTGTGAATATGGTTAGTTCATAATCTTTGCTGAAAACTTGAATGCTGGCTTTACATATTTACAACAACAAGAGCAAACAGAGTTTGTAAAAGTTTTTCTTTATCACTTTCAGTTTGTCAACTGAATTGCTTGAGAACAAGCAAAGGTTAAGCTTGGGGGAGTTGATACGTCTAAATCGTATCTACTTTTCCAAACACTTTTGCCCTTGTTTTGGACTCTAACTTGCATGATTTGAATGCAACTAACCCGGACTGACACTGTTTTCAGCAGAATTGCCATGGTGTTATTTTGTGCAGAAATAAAAGTTCTCGGAATGACCTGAAATTTCACGGAGAATATTTTTGGAATTAATAAAAAATACTGGCGAAAGAATCAAGGCCAGGGGGCCCACACCCTGTCCACGAGGGTGGGGGCGCGCCTACCCCTGGGCACGCCCCCCTGCCTCGTGGCCCCCCTGGAGCTCCACCGACCTCAACTCCAACTCCATATATTCACGTTCGGGGAGAAAAAATTCAGAGAGAAGGATTCATCGCGTTTTACGATACGGAGTCGCCGCCAAGCCCTAAACTCTCTCGGGAGGGCTGATCTGGAGTCCGTTCGGGGCTCCGGAAAGGGGAATCCGTCGTCATCGTCATCATCAACCATCCTCCATCACCAATTTCATGATGCTCACCGCCATGCGTGAGTAATTCCATCGTAGGCTTGCTGGATGGTGATGGGTTGGATGAGATTTATCATGTAATCGAGTTAGTTTTGTTAGGGTTTGATCCCTAGTATCCATTATGTTCTGAGATTGATGTTGCTATGACTTTGCTATGGTTAATGCTTGTCACTAGGGCCTGAGTGCCATGATTTCAGATCTGAACCTATTACGTTTCCATGAATATATGTGAGTTCTTGATCTTATCTTGCAAGTCTATAGTCACCTACTATGTGTTATGATCCGGCAACCCCGAAGTGACAACAATCGGGACCACTCCCGGTGATGACCGTAGTTTGAGGAGTTCATGTATTCACTATGTGTTAATGCTTTGGTCCGGTACTCTATTAAAAGGAGGCCTTAATATCCCTTAGTTTCCAATAGGACCCCACTGCCACGGGAGGGTAGGACAAAAGATGTCATGCAAGTTCTTTTCCATAAGCACGTATGACTATATTCGGAATACATGCCTACATTACATTGATGAATTGGAGCTAGTTCTATGTCACCCTATGTTATAACTATTGCATGAATAATCGCATCCGACATAATTCTCCATCACCGATCCAATGCCTATGAGCTTTTCACATATTGCTCTTTGCTTAGTTACTTTACCGTTGCCACTATTACAATTACTACAAAACTACTACTGTTACCGTTACTTCCATACTACTTTGCTACTAAATACTTTGTTGCAGATATTAAGTTATCTAGGTGTGGTTGAATTGACAACTCAACTGCTAATACTTGAGAATATTCTTTGGCTCCCCTTGTGTCGAATCAATAAATTTGGGTTGAATACTCTACCCTCGAAAACTGTTGCGACCCCCTATACTTGTGGGTTATCAGTCTCTAATGTTTGCTCCTTTTCCAGCCCATGATTCCAGCTGCCGGCATTCTCCCTCTTCATATAAACCTTGTAAAATAAGAGAGAAAAGGCATAAGTATTATAACATAATGTGTAATAACAGCCCATAATGCAATAAATATTGATATAAAAGCATGATGCAAAATGGACGTATCAACTCCCCCAAGCTTAGACCTCGCTTGTCCTCAAGCGGAAGCCGATAACGAAAAATATGTCCACATGTTTAGAGATAGAGGTGTCGATAAAATAAAATACAGACATGAGGGCATCATGATCATTCTTATGGCATCAACATATACACATATTGTCATATGATTTCTTATGCTAAAGTAACAATGTATTCACAATGTCAAGTATGAATCAGAAACTTCATTGAAAACTAACAAACTATAATCTCGGTCATAGAAGCAATTGCAATTTCTCATAACATCGGAAAGAGTCTATGTAAGAGCTTTTCAGCAAGTCCACATACTCAACTATCATTTAGTCTTTCACAATTGCTAACACTCACACAATACTTATGGGTATGGAGTTTCAATCGGACACAGAGAAAGATAGGGGCTTATAGTTTCGCCTCCCAACCTTTTACCACAAGGGTAATGTCAACAATAATAGTTCATGCTAACTTACATCCAAATTGCATATATATATCAGGATCTTTCCAACACATAGGGCTTGCCAAAGGATAAAGTGTAAAAAGGAATGGTGAAGATCACCATGACTCTTGTATAAGGTATAATACAAGAATAAAAGATAGGCCCTTCGCAGAGGGAAGCAGAGGTTGTCATGTGCTTTTATGGTTGGATGCACAAAATCTTAATGCAAAAGAACGTCACTTTATATTGCCACTTGTGATATGGACCTTTATTATGCAGTCCGTCGCTTTTATTTCTTCCACATCACAAGATCGTATAAAGCTTATTTTCTCCACACTAATCAATCATACATATTTAGAGAGCAATTTTTATTGCATGCAACAATGATAACTTACTTGAAGGATCTTACTCAATCCATAGGTAGGTATGGTAGACTCTCATGGCAAAACTGGGTTTAAGGATATTTGGAAGCACAAGTAGTATCTCTACTTGGTGCAAAGAGTTTGGCTAGCATGAGGGAGAAAGGCAAGCTCAACATGTTGGATGATCCATGACAATATACTTTATTTCGGATATAAGAAAACATAACCCATTACGTTGTCTTCCTTGTCAAAATTCAACTTTTAGCATGTCATATTTTAATGAGTGCTCACAATCATAAAAGATGTCCAAGATAGTATTTTTATATGTGAAAACCTCTCTTTCTTTATTACTTCCTATTAATTGCAACGATGACCAAAACTATGTTTGTCAACTCCCAACAACTTTTATTCATCATACTCTTTATATGTGAAGTCATTACTCCCCATAAGATCAATAAGATCTCTTTAATTCTTTTTATTCTTTCTTTTTCTTTTATTTCCTCAAGATCATAGCAAGATAATCAAGCCCTTAACTCAAAACTAATATTTATTATATATAGCTCACTGACTCGATTACATAGAAGAATCATAAAGCAAAACTCAAAATTAAATCATACTAAAACTTTTATTCTACTAGATCAAGGTATAACCAAAAGGATTGAACTAAGAAAAACGGTAAAAATAGAAGTGTGATGGTGATACGATACCGGGGCACCGCCCCCAAGCTTGGCAGTTGCCAAGGGGAGTGCCCATACCCATGTGATTATGTCTCCTTCTTCGGGGGTGGTGATGATGGAGTTGTTGATGATGTAGGCTTGTCATCCATCTTCCAAGGCATAGGCTCACCATCATAGAAGGATGATCGAGTCCCCGGGATCCTCAAATCTGCAGCCAAACTCATCCTCTTGAATCTATATTCATACTCACAGTTTTGGTTTTGCAGGTCATAGATCTGGACTTGGAGGTGCTCGATTTTCTCGTGAAGCTTGAAGATGGCCTCCCCAATGTTCTTGGCATCTAGCTTGTGGTTGTTGGTGAACTCCGTGATCATTATGTGGTTGGCGTCGAGTCCATGTTCCACCATCTCCTGGCACTTGAAAACTTGTTGCTCCATTGCTTCGAGTCTCGTCTCCACGCTTCCGGTCCTCCTTGGTCCCTCAACATCGCGGATGTGCAGCAACCCCTCACGCATCTCAATTGTTTGAGGATGTTGCAGCACCTCCGCGAGGTAGGGGTTGATAACCTTCTCGAAGAACTTGTCCTTGGGGGCGCTTGGAGACGTCATGGTGATCTAGATCTGTCAGAAAAACAGCTTGAAACAAAAACAGAGGATATTTGCGTGATACGAGGGTCAAAACCTTCGGGAGATTATATAATGAATTTTTACCGACCAAAAGAAGTATCGTGCAAGAAAACGGAGTCCGGAGAGCACACGAGGTGCCCACGAGGCAGGGGGCGCGCCCAGGGGGTAGGGCGCGCCCTCCACCCTCGTGGACGCCTCGTGTCCTTCCTGGACTACTTATTTTTCATGTTTTCTTAAATATCCCAAAACGGAGAAAAATTGCCATTAGGACTGTTTTGGAGTCAGTTTACTTACCGTACCACATACCTATTCCTTTTAGGAGTCTGGAACATTCTGGAAAGTGTCCCTTGTGTACTCCTCCGGAGTTACGGTTTCAATAACATTAGTTTCAACATTTATGGGATTACCTGAGATATAATGTTTGATTCTTTGACCGTTCACCACCTTCGGATTTGTGCCTTCGAAGTTGTTGATTTTTATGGCACCGGAACGATAGACCTCCTCAATAACGTAAGGACCTTCCCATTTAGAGAGGAGTTTTCCTGCAAAAAATCTTAAACGAGAGTTGTATAGCAACACATAATGACCTACATTAAACTCACGCTTTTGTATCCTTTTGTCATGCCATCTTTTAACTTTTTCTTTAAACAGTTTGGCATTCTCATAAGCTTGGGTTCTCCGTTCATCAAGTGAGCTAATGTCAAATAGCCTCTTCTCACCGGCAAGTTTGAAATCATAATTGAGCTCTTTAATAGCCCAATATGCCTTATGTTCTAGTTCGAGAGGTAAGTGACATGCTTTTCCATAAACCATTTTATAAGGAGACATACCCATAGGATTTTTATATGCAGTTCTATAGGCCCATGATGCATCATCAAGTTTCTTGGACCAATTCTTTCTAGATCCATTAACAGTTTTTTGCAAAATTAATTTGATCTCTCTATTACTCATTCTACCTGACCACTAGATTGTGGGTGGTAAGGAGATGCAATTCTATGATTAACGTCATACTTAGCAAGCATTTTACGAAAAGCAACATGAATAAAATGTGAACCACCATCAGTCATTAAGTATCTAGGGACTTCAAACCTTGGAAAAATAACTTCTTTAAGCATCTTAATAGAGGTTTTATTATCAGCATTACTAGTTGGAATAGCTTCTAGCCACTTAGTAACGTAATCAACAGCAACTAAAATATGTGTATACCCATTAGAGGAAGGAAAAGGTCCCATATAATCAAAGCCCCAAACATCAAATGGTTCGATAACAAGTGAATAATTCATAGGCATTTCTTGACGTCTACTGATATTACCAATTCTTTGACATTCATCACAAGACAAGACAAACTTACGGGCATCTTTGAAGAGAGTAGGCCAATAAAAACCGGATTGCAATACCTTATGTGCAGTTCTATCTTCAGCGTGGTGTCCTCCATAAGCCTCGGAGTGACACTTGCGTAGGATCTGTTCCTGTTCATGCTCAGGTACACAACGCCTAATAACACCATCTACTCCTTCTTTGTAAAGGTGTGGGTCATCCCAGAAGTAATGTCTTAAATCATAGAAAAACTTTTTCTTTTGCTGGTATGTGAAACTAGGTGGTATAAATTTAGCAACAATGTAATTAGCATAATCAGCATACCATGGAGCAGTACGTGACGGATTTATGATAGCCAATTGTTCATCAGGAAAGCTATCATCAATAGGTAGTGGGTCATCAAGAACATTTTCTAACCTAGACAAGTTGTCTGTAACGGGGTTCTCAGCTCCCTTTCTATCAATAATATGCAAATCAAATTCTTGTAGTAGGAGAACCCATCTAATAAGTCTAGGTTTAGCATCTTTCTTTTCCATAAGATATTTAATAGCAGCATGATCAGTGTTAACAGTTACTTTAGAATCAACAATATAAGGTCTGAACTTATCACAAGCAAATACAACTGCTAAAAATTCTTTTTCAGTAGTAGCATAATTTCTTTGGGCACTGTCTAGAGTTTTACTAGCATATTGAATAACATTTAATTTCTTATCAACTCTTTGTCCTAGAACAGCACCTACAACATAATCACTAGCATCACACATAATTTCAAAGGGTAAATTCCAATCCGGTGGCTGAACAATAGGTGCAGAAATCAAGGCTTTCCTAAGTATTTCAAATGCTTCTACACAATCATCATCAAAGACAAAAGGAACATCTTTTTGTAATAGATTAGTCAGAGGCCTAGAGATTTTTGAGAAGTCTTTAATGAACCTCCTATAAAAACCGGCATGACCGAGGAAACTTCTTATACCTTTGATGTCCTTGGGACACGGCATCTTTTCAATAGCATCAACTTTAGCTTTATCAAGCTCAATACCTCTTTCAAAAAATTTATGCCCCAAGACAATACCTTCATTAACCATAAAGTGCCACTACTCCCAATTCAAGACAAGATTAGTTTCTTCACATCTCTGCAAAACTCGATCAGGGTTGCTCAAGCAATCATCAAAAGAAGTTCCATATACGGGAAAATCATCCATGAAAACCTCAACAATCTTTTCACAAAAATCAGAGAATATAGCCATCATGCATCTTTGAAAGGTAGTAGGTGCATTGCATAAACCAAAAGGCATACGTCTATAAGCAAAGGTACCAAAAGGGCAAGTAAAAGTGGTCTTATCCTGATCCTCTTTTGACACAGGTATTTGAGAGAATCCAGAGTAACCATCTAGAAAGCAAAAATGCGTATGTTTAGATAATCTTTCTAGCATTTGATCAATAAAAGGTAAAGGGTAATGATCTTTTCTAGTAGCTTTATTTAATTTGCGGAAGTCAATTACCATTATATAACTCATAACAATTCTTTGCGGGATCAATTCATCTTTATCATTAGGAACAACGGTAATACCTCCCTTCTTAGGGACACAATGGACATGACTTATCCACTGACTATCAGCAACAGGATAAATTATACCTGCCTCCAGGAGCTTTAGTATTTCATTTCTTACCACTTCTTTCATCTTAGGATTTAACCGTCGTTGGTGATCAACAACCGGTTTATCGTCTTTCTCTAATTTAATTTTGTGTTGGCATAGAGTGGGACTAATGCCCTTAAGATCATCAAGAGTATATCCAATAGCAACACGGTGCTTCTTCAGAGTTTTCAATAATTTCTCCTCTTCCTGCTCTGAAAAGTTAGCACTAATAATAACAGGATATATCTTCTTTTCATCAAGATAAGCATATTTAAGAGTATCTGGTAATGGTTTAAGCTCAAACACGGGATCACCCTTGGGTGGAGGAGGATCCCCTAGGATTTCAACAGGCAAGTTGTGTTTCAAAATGGGTCCCTGTTTAAAGAATACTTCATCTATTTCCCTTCTTTTATTCATGAACATATCATTCTCATGATCTAGCAAATATTGTTCTAAAGGATCATTAGGAGGCACAGCAATGGAAGCAAGACCAATAATTTCATCTTTACTAGGCAATTCTTTATCATGGGGTTGTCTACGAAATTTAGCAAAGTTAAACTCATGAGACATATCTCCTAACCCAACAGTAACAATATCCTTTTCGCAATCTATCCTAGCATTAACAGTATTCAAGAAGGGTCTACCAAATATAATGGGACAAAAGTTATCTTATGGGGAAGCAAGAACAAGAAAATCAGTAGGATATTTAATTTTCCCACACAAGACTTCTACATCTCTAACAATCCCAACTGGTGAGATAGTATCTCTATTGGCAAGCTTAATAGTAACATCAATATCATCTATCTCAGCAGGTGCAATATCATGCATACTTTCTTTATATAGGGTGTAAGGTATTGCACTGACACTAGTACCCATATCACATAAGCCATATAACAACAGGCATGCCAACAATAGGTCTATGTTTATCTTTAGCATCGGGTTTAGCAATTCTAGCAGCTTCATCACAGAAGTAAATAACATGCCCAT
The DNA here is from genome assembly GCF_018294505.1 of Triticum aestivum. Taxonomy (NCBI): domain Eukaryota; kingdom Viridiplantae; phylum Streptophyta; class Magnoliopsida; order Poales; family Poaceae; genus Triticum; species Triticum aestivum. The sequence continues at coordinate 37,172,077 of NC_057799.1, read as the reverse complement.
CAATATTATCAACCAAGAGATCTTTAACCATAGCAATACTAGGTTCAACTTTAATTTGCTCATAGGGTTTGGGTGTCCTAATATTACTTTTGTTGACCACAGTTGAAGCTTTAGCATGATCCTTCATTCTAACAGGGAAAGGTGGTTTTTCAACATAAGCAGTAGGAACAATAGGATCAACATTATAAGTGATAGTCTTTTCTTCAACTTTAATAGGTGCAACTACTTTTACTTCAATGGGAGGATTATATTTAAACCACTTCTCCTTAGGGAGATCAACATGAGTAGCAAAGGATTCACAGAAAGAAGCTACTATCTCAGAGTCAAGTCCATATTTAGTGCTAAATTCACGGAAAACATCGGTATCCATAAAAGATTTAACACAATCAAACTTAGGTGTTATACCTGACTCCTTACCTTCGTCGAGATCCCAATCTTTAGAGTTGCGTTTAATTCTTTCCAATAAATCCCATTTGAATTCAATAGTCTTCATCATAAAAGAACCAGTATAAGAAGTATCGAGCATGGAGCGATTATTGAGAGAAAGCCGAGCATAAAAACTTTGAACAATAATTTCTCTTGAGAGATCATGATTGGGGCATGAATATAACATTGACTTAAGCCTCCCCCAAGCTTGAGCGATGCTTTCTCATTCGCGAGGCCAAAATTATATATATAATTACGATCACGATGAACAAGATGCATAGGATAAAACTTCTTATGAAATTCCAATTTCAATCGGTTGTAGTTCCATGATCCCATATCATCACATAGCCTAAACCATGTCAATGCCTTTCCCTTCAAAGATAAAGGGAAGACCTTCTTCTTGATAACATCCTCGGGCATACCTGCAAGCTTAAATAAACCACAAACTTCATCCACATAGATTAGGTGTAAATCGGGATGCAATGTTCCATCTCCTGTAAAAGGATTAGCTAAAGTTTCTCTATCATACCCGAAGGAATTTCAAGTAAACATTTTCAATAGGTTTAGTAGGTTGAGGAGCAACTCTTTGCTCTACTGGCAGGGTGAGGATACCCCGAACAAGCCCCTCAAAGGATTACTTTCCATAGTAACAAGTGACAGTAAATTTCAGCACACTATATAATTTTTTCCTTACCAAAGGCGCTTCCCACCCCGGCAACGGCGCCAGAAAAGAGTCTTGATGAGCCACAAGTATAGGGGATCTATCGTAATCCTTTCGATAAGTAAGAGTGACGAACCCAACGAGGAGCAGAAGGAAATGACAAGCGGTTTTCAGTAAGGTATTCTCTGCAAGCACTGAAATTATCGGTAACAGATAGTTTTGTGATAAGGTAATTTGCAACGGGTAACAAGTAACGAGAGTAAATAAAGTGCAGCAAGGTGGCTCAATCCTTTTTGTAGCAAAGGATAAGCCTGGAAAAATTCTTATATAAAGGAAAACGCTCCCGAGCACACATGGGAATTATCGTCAAGCTAGTTTTCATCACGCTCATATGATTTGCGTTCGTTACTTTGATAATTTGATATGTGGGTGGACCGGTGCTTGGGTGCTGCCCTTCCTTGGACAAGCATCCCACTTATGATTAACCCCTATTGCAAGCATACGCAACTACAAATGAAGTATTAAGGTAAACCTAACCATAGCATGAAACAAATGGATCCAAATCAGCCCCTTACGAAGCAACGCATAAACTAGGTGTAAGGGCGTTTTTATCCCTTAGTTGGTTTTGGTGATTGATGACAATGCTTTTGCGGACTAATCATGTGCATCGAATATTTCAGATATATTGACTAGGCACAAGATGATTGGGTTCCCCTCGAAGGCTATAGAAGACGGTGTTTCTCTTCGGTTCTTTTCGGTGGTATTGAGTCGTAGGGAAGCCGTACTATTAAGAGGGGGTCCGCGTTGGAAAGGTTGGGTGGATTCATCACGTACACATCTTCCTTTGCACCTCCTTTCCTCTAGCCTTTGGAGCATCCTATGTTTTCCTTGTCTATGCAAATATTGCTCTTGTTTGCCGAACTAGGGGGTGCGGTAGTACTGCTCGTTAGAGCGGTAGTACCGCAGGACCTTGCGGTAGTACCGCCCGCTGGTGCGGTAGTACCGCAAGGTCCCACGGTAGTACCGCAAGGTCCCACGGTAATACCGCTTCTAGTAAGCGGTAGTACCGTGGTCCTCGCTTAGTTCTGCAAGTACGCGGCAGTAAGGGGCGGATGTAATTTTTTACATCCGCGCCTCGCGCGGTAGTACCGCGGCTGACTTACGGTACTACCGCGTCGGGTTTTTGCATCGACTCCAACTCCGCGGAAGTAGCCACGGATGTAATTTTTTATATCCGTGCCTTCCCATCCCTGGACAGCCCCTGCCTTGCGGTAGTACCGCAAGGGGGAGCGGTAGTACCGCGCCAGCAGTACTACCGCCCTCTGCCTTAGTGCATGTGTGGCTGTTCTGGTCTCTGCTGCGTGGGCGGTAGTACCGCGGGGCTGTGCGGTAGTACCGCGTGCCCCTGCGGTAGTACCGTGCCTCAGGTGCGGTAGTACCGCGTGCCCCTGCGGTAGTACCGCGCCTCAGGTGCGGTAGTACCGCGCTGCGCAGGCTGAGTTGGTGGATAACGGTTGGATTTGTTCTTCCACTATATAAGGGGTGTCTTCCTCCTCTAGTTGACCACCTCTTTCACCTCTAAGCTCCATTGTTGCTCCAAGCTCCATTTTCGCCCGATCTCCTTCCCTAGCCAACCAAACTTGTTGATTCTCTAGGGATTGGTTGAGAAGGCCCCGATCTACACTTCCACCAAGAGAAATTTGAATCCCCCCACTAATCCCTTGTGGATCTTGTTACTCTTGGGTGTTTGAGCACCCTAGACGGTTGAGGTCACCACGGAGCCATAGTCCATTGTGGTGAAGCTTCGTGGTATCGTTGGGAGCCTCCAATTAAGTTGTGGAGATTGCCCCAACCTTGTTTGTAAAGGTTCGGTCGCCGCCTCCAAGGGCACCAATAGTGGATTCACGGCATCTCGCATTGTGTGAGGGCGTGAGGAGAATATGGTGGCCCTAGCGGCTTCTTGGGGAGCATTGTGCCTCCACACCGCTCCAACGGAGACGTACTTCCTCTCAAAGGGAAGGAACTTTGGTAACACATCCTCGTATTCACCGGCTCCACTCTTGGTTATCTCGTGCCTTTACTTGTGCAAGCTTATTTGTGCTTTATCTCTTGCTTGCGTGTATGCTTATTGTTGTTGCATCATATAGGTTGCTCACCTAGTTGCATATCTAGACAACCTACTTTGATGCAAAGTTTAAATTGTTGGGGATCATAGCAGAAATTTAAAATTTTCTACGCATCACCAAGATCAATCTATGGAGTCATCTAGCAACGAGAGAGAGGAGTGCATCTACATACCCTTGTAGATCGCGAGCGGAAGCGTTCAAGTGAACGGGGTTGATGGAGTCGTACTCGTCGTGATCCAAATCACCGATGACCGAGCGCCGAACGGACGGCACCTCCGCGTTCAACACACGTACGGAGCAGCGACGTCTCCTCCTTCTTGATCCAGCAAGGGGGAAGGAGAGGTTGATGGAGATCCAGCAGCACGACGGCGTGGTGGTGGAAGTAGCGGGGATCCCGGCAGGGCTTCGCCAAGCGCAAGCGGGAGGGAGATGTGTCACGGGAGGGAGAGGGAGGCGCCAGGGGCTGTGGTGCGGCTGCCCTACCTCCCCCTTCCTATATATAGGCCTCCTGGGGGGACGCCGGCCCTGGGAGATCAGATCTCCAGGGGCGGCGGCCAAGGGGTGGCTTCCCCCCCAAGCCAAGTGGGGGGCGCCCCCACCCCTAGGGTTTCCAACCCTAGGCGCAGGGGGAGGCCCAAGGGGGGCGCACCAGCCCACCAGGGGATGGTTCCCCTCCCACTTCAGCCCATGGGGCCCTCCGGGATAGGTGGCCCCACCCGGTGGACCCCCGGGACCCTTCCGGTGGTCCCGGTACAATACCGGTAACCCCCGAAACTTTCCCGGTGGCCGAAACTGGACTTCCTATATATAATTCTTCACCTCCGGACCATTCCGGAACTCCTCGTGACGTCCGGGATCTCATCTGGGACTCCGAACAACTTTCAGGTTTCCGCATACTAATATCTCTACAACCCTAGCGTCACCGAACCTTAAGTGTGTAGACCCTACGGGTTCGGGAGACATGCACACATGACCGAGACGACTCTCCGGTCAATAACCAACAGCGGGATCTGGATACCCATGTTGGCTCCCACATGTTCCACGATGATCTCATCGGATGAACCATGATGTCGAGGATTCAATCAATCCCGTATACAATTCCCTTTGTCAATCGGTACGTTACTTGCCCGAGATTCGATCGTCGGTATCCCAATACCTTGTTCAATCTCGTTACCGGCAAGTCACTTTACTCGTACCGTAATGCATGATCCCGTGATCAACCACTTGGTCACTTTGATCTCATTATGATGATGCATTACCGAGTGGGCCCAGAGATACCTCTCCGTCAAACGGAGTGACAAATCCCAGTCTCGATTCGTGCCAACCCAACAGACACTTTCGGAGATACCCGTAGTGCACCTTTATAGCCACCTAGTTACGTTGTGATGTTTGGCACACCCAAAGCACTCCTACGGTATCCGGGAGTTGCACAATCTCATGGTCTAAGGAAATGATACTTGACAATTGGAAAAGCTCTAGCAAACGAACTACACGATCTTTGTGCTATGCTTAGGATTGGGTCTTGTCCATCACATCATTCTCCTAATGATGTGATCCTGTTATCAATGACATCCAATGTCCATAGTCAGGAAACCATGACTATCTGTTGATCAACGAGCTAGTCAACTAGAGGCTTACTAGGGACACGTTGTGGTCTATGTATTCACACATGTATTACGATTTCTGGACAATACAATTATAGCATGAACAATAGACAATTACCATGAACAAAGAAATATAATAATAACCATTTATTATTACCTCTAGGGCATATTTCCAACAGTCTCCCACTTGCACTAGAGTCAATAATCTAGTTACATTGTGATGAATCGAACACCCGTTGCATCCTGGTGTTGATCATGTTTTGCCCTAGGGAGAGGTTTAGTCAACGGATCTGCTACATTCAGGTCCGTATATACTTTACAAATATCTATGTCTCCATTTTGAACACTTTCACGAATGGAGTTGAAGCGACGCTTGATATGCCTGGTCTTCATGTGAAACCTGGGCTCCTTGGCAAGGGCAATAGCTCTAGTGTTGTCACAGAAGAGAGTCATCGGGCCCGACGCATTGGGAATCACCCCTAAGTCGGTAATGAACTCCTTCATCCAGATTGCTTCTTGCGCTGCCTCTGAGGCCGCCATGTACTCCTCTTCACATGTAGATCCCGCCACGACGCTTTGCTTGCAACTGCACCAGCTTACTGCCCCTCCATTCAAAACATACACGTATCCGGTTTGTGACTTAGAGTCATCCAGATCTGTGTCGAAGCTAGCGTCGACGTAACCCTTTACGACGAGCTCTTCGTCACCTCCATATACGAGAAACATATCCTTAGTCCTTTTCAGGTACTTCAGGATATTCTTGACCGCTGTCCAGTGTTCCATGCCGGGATTACTTTGGTACCTTCCTACCAAACTTACGGCAAGGTTTACATCAGGTCTGGTACACAGCATGGCATACATAATAGACCCTATGGCCGAGGCATAGGGGATGACACTCATCTTTTCTCTATCTTCTGCCGTGGTCGGGCATTGAGCCGTGCTCAATTGCACACCTTGCAATACAGGCAAGAACCCCTTCTTGGACTGATCCATATTGAACTTCTTCAATATCTTGTCAAGGTACGTACTTTGTGAAAGACCAATGAGGCGTCTTGATCTATCTCTATAGATCTTGATGCCTAATATATAAGCAGCTTCTCCAAGGTCCTTCATTGAAAAACACTTATTCAAATAGGCCTTTATACTTTCCAAGAATTCTATATCATTTCCCATCAATAGTATGTCATCCACATATAATAAGAGAAATGCTACAGAGCTCCCACTCACTTTCTTGTAAACACAGGCTTCTCCATAAGTCTGTGTAAACCCAAACGCTTTGATCATCTCATCAAATCGAATGTTCCAACTCCGAGATGCTTGCACCAGCCCATAGATGGAGCGCTGGAGCTTGCATACCTTGTTAGCATTCTTAGGATCGACAAAACCTTCCGGCTGCATCATATACAATTCTTCCTTAAGAAAGCCGTTAAGGAATGCCGTTTTGACGTCCATTTGCCATATCTCATAATCATAGTATGCGGCAATTGCTAACATGATTCGGACGGACTTCAGCTTCGCTACGGGTGAGAAAGTCTCATCGTAGTCAACCCCTTGAACTTGTCGATAACCCTTAGCGACAAGTCGAGCCTTATAGATGGTCACATTACCATCCGCGTCTGTCTTCTTCTTAAAGATCCATTTGTTTTCTATCGCTCGCCGATCATCGGGCAACTCAGTCAAAGTCCATACTTCGTTTTCATACATGGATCCTATCTCGGATTTCATGGCTTCTAGCCATTTGTCGGAATCTGGGCCCGCCATTGCTTCTTCATAGTTCGAAGGTTCACCGTTGTCTAACAACATGATTTCCAGGACAGGGTTGCCGTACCACTCTGGTGCGGAACGTGTCCTTGTGGACCTACGAAGTTCAGCAGTAACTTGATCCGAAGCTTCATGATCATCATCATTAACTTCCTCCCCAGTCGGTGTAGGCACCACAGGAACATCTTCCCGCGCTGCGCTACTTTCCGGTTCGGAAGGGGTGACTATCACCTCATCAAGTTCCACTTTCCTCCCACTTATTTCTTTCGAGAGAAACTCTTTCTCCAGAAAGGACCCGTTCTTGGCAACAAAGATCTTGCCTTCGGATCTGAGGTAGAAGGTATACCCAATGGTTTCCTTGGGGTATCCTATGAAGACGCATTTCTCCGACTTGGGTTCGAGCTTTTCAGGTTGAAGTTTCTTGACATAAGCATCGCATCCCCAAACTTTTAGAAATGACAGCTTAGGTTTCTTCCCAAACCATAATTCATACGGTGTCGTCTCAACGGATTTCGACGGAGCCCTATTTAAAGTGAATGCGGCAGTCTCTAAAGCATAGCCCCAAAATGAGAGCGGTAGATCGGTAAGAGACATCATAGATCGCACCATATCCAATAGAGTGCGATTACGACGTTCGGACACACCATTTCGCTGAGGTGTTCCAGGCGGCGTGAGTTGTGAAACTATTCCACATTTCCTTAAGTGTGTGCCAAATTCGTGACTCAAATATTCCCCTCCACGGTCTGATCGTAAGAACTTTATTTTCCTGTCACGTTGATTCTCAACCTCACTCTGAAATTCCTTGAACTTTTCAAAGGTCTCAGACTTGTGTTTCATTAGGTAGACATACCCATATCTACTTAAGTCATCAGTGAGAGTGAGAACATAACGATAGCCACCGCGAGCCTCAACACTCATTGGACCGCACACATCGGTATGTATGATTTCCAATAGGTTGGTTGCTCGCTCCATTGTTCCGGAGAACGGAGTCTTGGTCATCTTACCCATGAGGCATGGTTCGCACGTGTCAAATGATTCGTAATCAAGAGACTCCAAAAGTCCATCTGCATGGAGCTTCTTCATGCGCTTGACACCAATGTGACCAAGGCGGCAGTGCCACAAGTATGTGGGACTATCGTTATCAACTTTACATCTTTTGGTATTCACACTATGAATATGTGTAACATCACGTTCGAGATTCATTAAGAATAAACCATTGACCAGCGGGGCATGACCATAAAATATATCTCTCATATAAATAGAACAACCATTATTCTCGGATTTAAATGAGTAGCCATCTCGCATTAAATGAGACCCTCATACAATGTTCATGCTTAAAGCTGGCACTAAATAACAATTATTGAGGTTTAAAACTAATCCCGTAGGTAAATGCAGAGGTAGCGTGCCGACGGCGATCACATCGACCTTGGAACCATTCCCGACGCGCATCGTCACCTCGTCCTTCGCCAGTCTCCGCTTATTCCGCAGCTCCTGTTTTGAGTTACAAATATGAGCAACCGCACCGGTATCAAATACCCAGGAGCTACTACGAGTACTGTTAAGGTACACATCAATTACATGTATATCAAATATACCTTTGGTGTTGCCGGCCTTCTTGTCCGCTAAGTATTTGGGGCAGTTCCGCTTCCAGTGACCACTTCTCTTGCAATAAAAGCACTCAGTCTCAGGCTTGGGTCCATTCTTTGGCTTCTTCCCGGCAACTGGCTTACCGGGCGCGGCAACTCCCTTGCCGTCCTTCTTGAAGTTCTTCTTACCCTTGCCCTTCTTGAACTTAGTGGTTTTATTCACCATCAACACTTGATGTTCCTTTTTGATCTCCACCTCCGCTGATTTCAGCATTGAATATACCTCAGGAATGGTCTTTTCCATCCCCTGCATATTGAAGTTCATCACAAAGCTCTTGTAGCTCGGTGGAAGCGACTGAAGGATTCTGTCAATGACCGCGTCATCCGGGAGATTAACTCCCAGCTGAGTCAAGCGGTTGTGCAACCCAGACATTTTGAGTATGTGCTCACTGACAGAACTACTTTCCTCCATCTTACAACTGAAGAACTTGTCGGAGACTTCATATCTCTCGACGCGGGCATGAGCTTGGAAAACCATTTTCAGCTCTTCGAACATCTCATATGCTCCGTGTTGCTCAAAACGCTTTTGGAGCCCCGGTTCTAAGCTGTAAAGCATGCCGCACTGAACGAGGGAGTAATCATCAGCACGTGACTGCCAAGCGTTCATAACGTCTTGGTTCTCTAGGATGGGTGCTTCACCTAGCAGTGCTTCTAGGACATAATCTTTCTTGGCAGCTATGAGGATGATCCTCAGGTTCCGGACCCAGTCCGTATAGTTGCTGACATCATCTTTCAGCTTGGTTTTCTCTAGGAACGCGTTGAAGTTGAGGGCAACGTGGGCCATTTGATCTACAAGACATATTGTAAAGATTTTAGACTAAGTTCATGATAATTAAGTTCATCTAATCAAATTATTCAATGAACTCCCACTCAGATAGACATCCCTCTAGTCATCTAAGTGAAACATGATCCGAGTCAACTAGGCCGTGTCCGATCATCACGTGAGACGGACTAGTCAATATCGGTGAACATCTTCATGTTGATCGTATCTTCTATACGACTCATGCTCGACCTTTCGGTCTTCCGTGTTCCGAGGCCATGTCTGTACATGCTAGGCTCGTCAAGTCAACCTAAGTGTATTGCGTGTGTTCCGAGGCCATGTCTGTACATGCTAGGCTCGTCAACACCCGTTGTATGCGAACGTTAGAATCTATCACACCCGATCATCACGTGGTGCTTCGAAACAACGAACCTTCGCAACGGTGCACAGTTAGGGGGAACACTTTCTTGAAATTATTATAAGGGATCATCTTACTTACTACCGTCGTTCTAAGCAAATAAGATGTAAAACATGATAAACATCACATGCAATCAAATAGTGACATGATATGGCCAATATCATTTTGCTCCTTTGATCTCCATCTTCGGGGCGCCATGATCATCTTCGTCACCGGCATGACACCATGATCTCCATCATCGTGTCTTCATGAAGTTGTCACGCCAACGATTACTTCTACTTCTATGGCTAACGTGTTTAGCAATAAAGTAAAGTAATTTACATGGCGTTATTCAATGACACGCAGGTCATACAAAAAATAAAGACAACTCCTATGGCTCCTGCCGGTTGTCATACTCATCGACATGCAAGTCGTGATTCCTATTACAAGAACATGATCAATCTCATACATCACATATATCTCATTTATCACATCCTTTTGGCCATATCACATCACAAGGCATATGCTGCAAAAACAAGTTAGACGTCCTCTAATTGTTGTTGCAAGTTTTTACGTGGCTTCTATAGGTTTCTAGCAAGAACGTTTCTTACCTACGTAAAACCACAACGTGATATGCCAATTTCTATTTACCCTTCATAAGGACCCTTTTCATCGAATCTGTTCCGACTAAAGTGGGAGAGACAGACACCCGCTAGCCACCTTATGCAACTAGTGCATGTCAGTCGGTGGAACCTGTCTCACGTAAGCGTACGTGTAAGGTCGGTCCAGGCCGCTTCATCCCACGATGCCGCTGAAACAAGATAAGACTAGTAGTGGCTAGAAAATTCACAACATCTACGCCCACAACTGCTTTGTGTTCTACTCGTGCATAGAAACTACGCATAGACCTTGCTCATGATGCCACTGTTGGGGATCGTAGCAGAAATTTAAAATTTTCTACGCATCACCAAGATCAATCTATGGAGTCATCTAGCAACGAGAGAGAGGAGTGCATCTACATACCCTTGTAGATCGCGAGCGGAAGCGTTCAAGTGAACGGGGTTGATGGAGTCGTACTCGTCGTGATCCAAATCACCGATGACCGAGCGCCGAACGGACGGCACCTCCGCGTTCAACACACGTACGGAGCAGTGACGTCTCCTCCTTCTTGATCCAGCAAGGGGGAAGGAGAGGTTGATGGAGATCCAGCAGCACGACGGCGTGGTGGTGGAAGTAGCGGGGATCCCGGCAGGGCTTCGCCAAGCGCAAGCAGGAGGGAGAGGTGTCACGGGAGGGAGAGGGAGGCGCCAGGGGCTGTGGTGCGGCTGCCCTCCCTCCCCCTTCCTATATATAGGCCTCCTGGGGGGGCGCCGGCCCTGGGAGATCAGATCTCCAGGGGGGCGGCGGCCAAGGGGTGGCTTCCCCCCCAAGCCAAGTGGGGGGCGCCCCCACCCCTAGGGTTTCCAACCCTAGGCGCAGGGGGAGGCCCAAGGGGGGCGCACCAGCCCACCAGGGGATGGTTCCCCTCCCACTTCAGCCCATGGGGCCCTCCGGGATAGGTGGCCCCACCCGGTGGACCCCCGGGACCCTTCCGGTGGTCCCGGTACAATACCGGTAACCCCCGAAACTTTCCCGGTGGCCGAAACTGGAGTTCCTATATATAATTCTTCACCTCCGGACCATTCCGGAACTCCTCGTGACGACCGGGATCTCATCCGGGACTCCGAACAACTTTCGGGTTTCCGCATACTAATATCTCTACAACCCTAGCGTCACCGAACCTTAAGTGTGTAGACCCTACGGGTTCGGGAGACATGCAGACATGACCGAGACGACTCTCCGATCAATAACCAACAGCGGGATCTGGATACCCATGTTGGCTCCCACATGTTCCACGATGATCTCATCGGATGAACCACGATGTCGAGGATTCAATCAATCCCGTATACAATTCCCTTTGTCAATCGGTACGTTACTTGCCCGAGATTCGATCGTCGGTATCCCAATACCTTGTTCAATCTCGTTACCGGCAAGTCACTTTACTCGTACCGTAATGCATGATCCCGTGACCAACCACTTGGTCACTTTGAGCTCATTATGATGATGCATTACCGAGTGGGCCCAGAGATACCTCTCCGTCAAACGGAGTGACAAATCCCAGTCTCGATTCGTGCCAACCCAACAGACACTTTCGGAGATACCCGTAGTGCACCTTTATAGCCACCCAGTTATGTTGTGACTTTTGGCACACCCAAAGCACTCCTACGGTATCTGGGAGTTGCACAATCTCATGGTCTAAGGAAATGATACTTGACAATTGGAAAAGCTCTAGCAAACGAACTACACGATCTTTGTGCTATGCTTAGGATTGGGTCTTGTCCATCACATCATTCTCCTAATGATGTGATCCCGTTATCAATGACATCCAATGTCCATAGTCAGGAAACCATGACTATCTGTTGATCAACGAGCTAGTCAACTAGAGGCTTACTAGGACATGTTGTGGTCTATGTATTCACACATGTATTACGATTTCCAGATAACACAATTATAGCATGAACAATAGACAATTATCATGAACAAGGAAATATAATAATAACCAATTTATTATTGCCTCTAGGGCATATTTCCAACATAAATTGGTAAAGAAAAGCTAAAAATTGTTAGTTGCCTATTCACCCCCCCCCCTCTAGTCAACTATATCGATCCTTTCAATTGGTATCAGAGCCTCGTCTCATTATTAAGGACTTTACCGGCCGAAGAGTATGGTTGACGTCGTAGACGGTGTGGAGGAGCACTCCGGCGTGAATCCGGTCTCGTCTACGGGAGATGGGGGAACCGCGGTCTCTCGTGAGGAATTCAATGTGGCGTTGGACACATTGAAAACCTCCATGACGACCGAGGTCGAAAGCATGTTTAATAAATTCTTAGAAGGGCTTAAACTTTCCACCGCACCGTTGAAAGTGGGTGATCCCGCTAACAAGGTGACGGATGCTACCTCCGACAAGGGGGAAGCTACTAGCGAGAAAGCTCCTTCTTCTAGTGGTAAAAATGGCACCGGCATCTTTGCCCATGTGGAACCTCCACTTGTCTATGGTGGACCGCTTCCTTCCACTCATTTGAATCATGCCGGCCCGGCCCCTAAGATTGAGAAGAATGTAGAATTTGATTCTTGGGTCTATCGTTTTAAGCGTCATTTAAATCATGTGAACACTAACCTTTGGAGAATCATTGAAGAAGGTTTCTATCCGCATGACCAAAGCAAATTCACTCCTAGAGAAGTCGTGGACCATCAATTCAATGAGAATGCTCTCTTCATCATCCAAGAAGCAATCCCACCCGAAGATCTTCCTCATCTCCGGCCCTACACCATTGCCAAAGATGCTTGGCAACAAGTGATTTCCCTCTATCGGGGAAGCGTAAGCATTCAACGCTCCAACTATGAAGTGGTGCAAGATGAAGCCGATGAGTTTGCAATGAAACAAGATGAAGAACCTCGTGAGCTTTATCGGAGAGTAACCAAACTCGCGGTCTCTCTCCAAGATCATGGAAGTAAGGACAGGGATGACAATTGGATCAAGCGCAAATTCCTCAAGGCAATGATGCCCTACCACAAAGCCATGTCCTCCGTCATTCGTCAAAGGCCGGACTTCCACACCTTGTCCTCAAGTGAAGTGTTGGATGAGTTCGTTGCTATGAGCATCTTGGACAAGACCGCCGACAATGCGGTTCTTCGCTCTCAAAGAGTAAAGAAGCCCAACCTTGCGCTAAAGGACAAGGTGAGTATGGAGGAAGAGGATGAAGAGGAAGAAGAGGAGAGCAACCTCGAAGATACGAAGTATGCCTATCATGAACACATGGCTCTTGCTTCAAGGCAATTTTGGAGCAAGAAGAACTCAAGGCCAAACTTCAACAAGAACAATTCAAGTGGCGCAAAGGGCAAGCAACGAGTGAGGACTTGCTTCAATTGTGGCAATGTGAGCCACTTTGTTGCTGAGTGCCCTTACGAGAAGAGGGAAGACAATGGTGGCAAGCTCATCCGAAAGGACAAGGCCAAGTCGTTCCACAACAAGAGCAACTTCACCAAGAAGACTCCTCCCAAGGCATTGGTGGTACAAGAAGAGTACAATGAGGATGATGACGATGATGAAGATGGTGAGTCGGTTGCCATGGCCTCCGTTGCCATTGCGATGACTCCACGGATGTCTCTCTTCGACTCACCCAATGAGAACATCACCGCCAAGTGCCTCATGGCTAAAGCCACCAACAAGGTAACCCCCAACATCAAAACTACCATCATTAATCATCCTTCTTCGACGGATAGTATTGATGAATATGAGGGGACAAATGTGGAGGAGAATGAGTTTGAGACCTTTATGGGTAAACTCAAGGGTAAATCCAAGAAGCACTTTGTTGCTCTCTTGGAACAACTTGGTGAAGCCAACGACATGATTGAGGCTCACGAAGATACCATCTCTAAGATGGAGGGGCATAGTCGTGACTATGCCGATGAGATTTCAGATCTTTCCAATGCTCTTGACGAAGAGCGTGGTCTTCGTTTGGCTCTTGAGGAGTCACACAACGATGATCATGCTAAGTTAAAGAAAGATCTTGATCATGCTCTTGTTGTGTCTCGTGTGCTAAACTCCGAGAAGGCAAAGCTTGGGGTTGATCTTGCTAGACTCAAAGAGGAGTTTGACATTCTCGACAAGGCTCACAAAGTCTTGAAGGGTGTTCATGCTAGCCTCAAGGAGTCTCATGATCAACTCCAAGTGAAGATAACTAAGGAGAAAGCCACCTTTCCTCATATGGTGTTAATTGATAATGCAAATGCTACTAACCCTTGTTGTGAGCATGTGCATCTTGTTGAGGAGAATGCTAAGTTGAAGGAGCAACTTGAGAAAGGCCTTGTGTCATGCATACAAGGTGAGAAGAACCTCAACGACCTTTTGAGCAATCAAAAGGGAGTTGTGGCCAAGGAGGGGATTGGGTTCGCACCCAATCCCAAGAACAAGAAGAAGAATGACAAGACCAAACGACCTCCTCCTCTCAAGCAAACTTTTGTGAAGGAGGGAGAGAGTGCTTCCAAGGAGAAGAAGAACAATGCAAAGGGTGGCGGTGTCAAGAAGGGCAATGCCACCCCTTCCAACAAAGCCGGCGACTTTAATCCTTCTTATGTGTTATGTCGTGCTAGTGATGGGCATGTTTATGCCAAATTTGTTGGTTCTCCTCATGAGTATATTGAATGGTCTATTTCGGTTCCTAAGACCCTTGTTACTAACATCAAAGGACCCATTACAAAATGGGTACCTAAAACCAAGCATTGATCTCTTGTAGGTGTTTGCTTCCGGTGGGGGATCATGGTTGCTCGATAGTGGAGCTACAAATCATATGACCGGAAGCAAGGACTTGGTGGTGGACGTGCACAAGATTCCATCTATGCCCACCAATGTCGAGTGGGGTGATGCCTCGTCTTCTAAGGTATTGGGACTCAACAAAGTTGTCATTTCTCATGATCTCACGATCGAGAAGGTCATGCTTGTTGAGTCCCTTGCATACAATTTACTTTCCGTTCGTCAACTTGCAATCATGGGCTTTGCCACTTTCTTGATATTGATACCGTGGCCCTCTTGTGGAGCAAGACACTTAAAGTAGCCTTTGTTGGGCATGTCGAGAACGGTCTCTATGTGATTAACTTTTCGGAGCGACCCACTAAGACCGCGACATGCCTAATGGCTAAAGTTGACGTGGGATGGCTTTGGCATCGCCGTTTAGCCCATGTCAATATGAGATCTTTGCAAAGTCTTCTCAAGGGGGACCATGTCCGTGGACTAACGAATGTTAGTTTTGCTAAAGATCGTGCTTGCAGTGCTTGTATCGAAGGAAAGCTACATGAGAAGGCTCACCCTCCCACGACTATCATTTACTCGAAGAGGCCTTTGGAGCTCCTTCATTTGGATCTCTTTGGGCCTCCATCTTTTGATAGTCTTGGGGGTAGGAAGTATTGCTTGGTGATTGTGGATGACTATTCAAGATACACTTGGGTGTATTTCTTCAAGAGGAAGAGCGAGACCCAACAAACCGTCATTGACTTTGCAAATGAAGCTCAACGTCAACACAATGCAAAGATCTTGACAATAAGAAGTGACAACGGCACCGAGTTCAAGAACTACACCTTGGATGAGTTTCTTAGTGATGAGGGGATCAAGCATCAATATTCCGCACCTTACACCCCTCAACAAAACAGTGTTTCGGAGAGGAAGAACCGAACGTTGATGGATGCGGCAAGGACCATGATGGCGGAGTTCAAGTCTCCATACAACTTTTGGGCCGAAGCCATCAACACCGTGTGTCATGCATCCAATCGGCTCTACCTCCGCAAGGTCTTGAACAAGACTCCATATGAGATTCTCACCGGTAACAAGCCCAACCTCAAGTATTTTTGGGTGTTCGGGTGTAAGTGCTTCATTCTCAAGAAAGGTGTTCGGTTGTCTAAATTTGAGGCTAGAGCTTATGAGGGCATATTTGTTGGTTATGCTACAAACTCTCATGCTTACCGTGTCCTCAATAAATCCACGGGACTTATTGAGGAGACGTGTAACGTGGAGTTTGATGAGAATAACGGCTCCCAAGTGGAGCAAAGTGGCACTTGTGATGTAGGTGATGAAATTCCTCCTCAAGCCATAAGAAGAATGGGTGTTGGTTTTATCCTACCCATTGAGGAACCCCTTGTGGCCGAAGGAGAAGGACAATGCTCCACTCAAGTGGAGCCATCACCAACCCAAGGCCCACACGCTTCCGAAGAACAAAGTGAAGGCCCTCAACCTCATGAACAAGACCAAGGGCAAGATCATGCTCAAGACGGTGTTGACACACCAAGTGATGCCCAAGGTCAAGTTCTCTCCCCCGAGCAAGTTTAAGATCAAGAACAAGCTCAAGACGGCGCTCAAGATGATCAAGTGACCACTCCTCAACTCACCACCGAGGAGGAATTGGAGCGTCGTGCCGCCAAGATTGCATCCAAGCTCTCCACCAAGGGTCATCTCATGAATAATGTGCTTGGAAGCATTCAAAAGGGGGTAAGCACTCGTAGACAATTGGCAAACTATTGTGAACATCATGCGTTTGTCTCTTGTGTTGAACCCCAAAAGGTATATGAAGCACTCGAAGATCCGGATTGGCTTAATGCCATGCATGAATAACTCAACAACTTCGAGTACAATAAGGTGTGGAGATTAGTGCCAAGGCCAACGGGGAACCACAATGTCATTGGAACCAAGTGGATGTTCAAGAACAAGCAAGATGCTCATGGGACCATCATCCGCAACAAGGCACGAATGGTGGCACAAGGCTACTCCCAAGTCGAGGGTATCGACTACGGTGAAACCTTTGCTCCCGTTGCTCGCCTTGAATCTATTCATTTGTTGATTGCTTATGCTTCTCATCACAACTTTAAGTTGCAACAAATGGATGTGAAGAGTGATTTTCTTAATGGTCCTATTAATGAGTTGGTTTATGTCAAGCAACCCCCCGGGTTCGAGGATCCCTACTTTTATCAACTCGATAAGGCACTCTATGGCCTTAAACAAGCTCCACGTGTGTGGTATGACCACCTTACCGAGTTGTTACAAGATCGTGGGTTTGAAGTTGGGCTAATCGACCCCACTCTTTTTACTAAGAAGGTCAAAGGGGAGTTGTTTGTATGCCAACTATATGTTGATGACATTATCTTTGGTTCTCCTAACAAAGCTTTCAATGAGGAATTTGCCGCACTCATGACCTCAAAGTTCAAGATGTCTTCCATGGGAGAGTTGAAGTTCTTTCTCGGTTTCGAAGTAAAGCAAAGAAGAGAAGGAACCTTCATCAACCAAGCCAAATACACTCAAGACATGCTCAAGAGATTCAAGCTAAGTGATGTCAAGCCGGCGTCCACTCCAATGCCCACCAAGTGCCAACTTGACATCGATCCCAATGGTAAAGCGGTGGATCAAAAGGTATATCGCTCCATGATTAGTTCCTTGCTTTATCTTTGTGCATCTAGACCGGATATCATGTTGAGTGTGGGAATTTGTGCACGGTTTCAAGCCGCACCTAAGGAAAGCCACTTTGTGGTGGTCAAGCGAATCTTTAGATATTTGGCTCATACCCCAAACTTTGGCTTATGGTACCCAAGAGGAGCAAACTTCAAGCTTGTAGGATATTCGGACTCCGATTGGGCGGGAGACAAAGTGGATAGGAAGTCCACTTCCGGAGGGTGCCAATCCTTGGTTGCTCTTTGGTAAGTTGGTCTTCGAAAAAGCAAAGTTGTGTGTCTCTCTCGTCCACCGAAGCGGAGTATGTGGCGGCCGGGAGTTGTTGTGCACAACTCTTATGGATGAGGCAAACTTTAAAGGATTACGGTGTCATTTGTGACAAAGTGCCTCTTTGGTGTGATAATGAAAGTGCCATCAAGATTTCTCTCAACCCCGTGCAACACTTCAAGACGAAGCATATTGATATTATGTATCACTTCATCCGAGATCACATTAGGCGAGGGGAGATCGAGCTCAACTACGTCAACACCCATGATAACCTTGCAGATATTTTCACGAAGCCTTTGGATGAAGCAAGATTTCGCGAGTTAAGGCATGAGCTAAATATCATTGATTCGAGCAATGTTGCTTGAACCCTTGCACACCCCACCACACTCAACTTGTTGTCTAATCTAGGTGTAGGCATGGACATAGGGGGAGTGTTTCTCTCTCAATGAACTCTCCCTCCCCCATTATGCATAAAGTGATCAACTCTTTCACATTAGCCATTTTTTATGGTACTTGTGCTTCAAAGACGAGTTTTGGTCATGGGCCCAAGGATAATTCTTCGCGGTGCCATACCAATTGACTCAAACATAGGTGGCTCCGGCCACCGCCCTCTCCTTGGAGAGTTTGTGTCTCGTTTTTGGTCTGTGTTGTCTCTTGCCTCTCTTCCTTTGTGACGAGCTTGTGCTTGTGGTGTCCAGTGTGTTAGCTCTTTGGTGTGGTCTCTCGCTTGAAGGTTCCGTGCTTCGGTGTCCTCTCTTTTGGTTGAAACTATGTTTTCTTGAGCTCATGGTACTACCGTGGCCTACCACGGTACTACCGCAAGGGGGGGCGTGCGGTACTTCCGCACCCAGCGCGGCAGTAATTTTTTACTGCCGCCTGGAAGAGCAGTACTACGGCCTCGGTGCGGTACTTCCGCCCTGGCGGTACTTACCGCACCCAGCGCGGCAGTAATTTTTTACTGCCGCCTGGAAGAGCGGTACTACGGCCTCGGTGCGGTACTTCCGCCGGGGCGGTACTACCGCAATGACGTACGGTACTACCGCGTGAGGAGTGCACGGTACTACCGCACCCAGCACGGCAGTAATTTTTTACTGCCGCCTGGGGGAGCGGTACTATAGTCACGGTGCGGTACTTCCGCCCGGGGCGGTAGTACCGCGATGACGTGCGGTACTACCGTGCGGTCGAGGGCGTGTGGGGGTTAAACACAGGCAGGGGGAGTTCTAAATCCCCCATACCCATTCGTCTCTCTCCCCACTCCGTCTCTCTCTCTCTCAAGAACGGCGCCGGAGGTCCTCGCCGGATCTCCGTCTTCGGCCGCTCTCCTCGGATTCCGACCGGTGTGATCGCTCCCCACCACTCCCTCTTGCCATGGAACAAGGTTTCTCCCCAATCCCTCCCTTTTTCTTGTTCGTCTTGTTGTTTTTAGGTTTTGGGGAGATGCAAGTTGTTCTTGAGATTTTAGGCCAAATCTATGCAAGAGTAGGATGTAGGATAGCAGTTTTGTGTAGTGATGGTACTTGCTATAGTTGTCCCGTGATGGATTTGGTCGACCGTAGTACCGCGTGTTGACACGGTTGTGCTCAGATCTCCATGGCTGTTTCAGATCTGCACCGTGCGGTACTACCGCTCTCCAGGTGCGGTACTACCGCACGTCTGGTACTACCGCCCTGCTGGTGCGGTAGTACTGCACGTCTGGTACTACCGCCCTGCTAGTGCGGTACTGCCGCACGTCCGGTACTACCGCTCCTTGGAGCTGTACTACCGCAAGTGGCGCAATACACGATATTACCATTGTCTCAAATCCCTCTTGTGGCACTTCTCACATGCCATGTCTACTTGTTTCACCTGCTTTGCTGTGGTCTTTGCATTGATCCTTCTCGTGTTTCGTGCGTGTTTGTTTTGTGGTGTGTGTTTTAGGTGGTGGCTCAGGTGCTCCAGCTCGCCGCTCCAATCCAAGCCGTGACACGGGGTCCAAGCGTATGCGCAACACAGAGGAAGCAGAGGGCTCCAATGCCCCCCAACACAGAACCAAGACCACTGTCACCAAAGAGAAGGACCCCGCCAAGGGTATGGATGAGATACCGCTTGCTGAGTTCATCTCTCGGAGGAAGATCAATTCGTATGGAAACCCTCGTGCTAACTTTCGAGGGAATGATCTATTCTGGACCAAGCAGCAGAATCTCATCTATCTGGATGTCATCAAGGCCAAGCTAAATATCCATGTGGAGGTGAAGTGGATCAACATGCATCACATGCGCAAAGAGGCGCACCGAGAATACTTTGGTGAGGCTTTGGACCTAGTGGAGCAATTTGGCATTGAGCATATCATCTCATTCCACAAAGACTATGATCCTGAGATCCTTGCTCAGTTCTTTGCCTCAGTGCATTTTCATCCCAATGAGGAAAGGACCATGACTTGGATGACCAATGGTCGGCAGCTGACTGCTACTTAGAAAGAATTCATGACCTTGCTTGGGGTTCCGGATGAGGGGCTCGCCACACCCCAAGGTGTTCGCCCTCATGCCAATCCCGAGTCTGCCAACAAGAACAAGCTTATGCCCTACTATGTGGAGAAGAGGCTCTCCAATGGCAAGTCATCTTGGGTACTCAACTCCTTTCTTGACATCATGCACCGGATCTTCCGCAACACTCTCTTCCCACGCATTGGGGACAAGGACAAGGTGCATGCCTATCTTGTGGATATGATGCTCCTGTGTGAAGATGCTCGCAACTCTCAGACACCACCACTTGATGTCTCTCATATCATGTGGCATGAGCTTCGCTTTGCGGTCTACAACCGCAAGGTCCCCATCTATGGACATTATCTGTTTCAGTTGATCTCGGCTACCTGGGAGCGGGTCTACCCTCAGGATGAGTTTGAGGCCCCTGGCTGGATCCGGCATGAGCCCATCAACCTCTGTATCAAGCCTCAGTGGGCCAACACTACCTCTCGTGCTGATACTGCGGCTGCCATGGACGTGGATGCAGATGAGGATGAGGAGGAGGCAGCAGACGAGGATAGCTCTGAGGGTTACATCCCTCCCACCTCTGAGCCTTCTTGGGCTAAGCGACTGAAGAACAAGATGAAGATGTTGTTCTGTATGCAAGCAAAGGGGCAGTACCAGACCCATGTGGCTTCCAAGGAGACTCGCCGTCGTGACAAGCGGATTTTCAGGACCTTTGGCGAGAACATTTCTAGCGGGTCAGAGGTGAACATCACCCCAGAGGCAGAATGGTTGCACAAGCAGGGTTATCGGTGGACCGAGTCTGAGGAGGAGTCCGTCCCAACTGCAGAGTCTGACGAGGAGCGTGCAAGTGACTACTCCGCTTGAGCCACCACTATTGCTGTAGGTGTCCTCTCTGCCTTTTTGGCGTCTCGATGCCAAAGGGTGAGAGAGTGTAGGATTTGCGAGTTGTGTCATGTTTGGGTCAGTTGAACTTCGTTTATTTTGTTTGCTTTGGTTTGTGCTCGTGAGACCTTCTATCATATGGTGTAAGACATATGCACTCTATCGCACCGTAGTGAGCTTATTCTATCTTGTGCTTATTACATTATGCTCCTGTCTATCTTGCTTAGCTTTAGCCTTATTGCAAGATTTGCCATGTCTGTAAAATATAGGGGGAGTGTTGATCCTAGTATGTGCGCCGTGCAGTCCAAAGCACTCATCGAGATAGCACACATCTAGGGGGAGCCCGTCTATACTTTAGAGACTTGGGGTTTGCCCTTGCTCTTTGTGTTATACCCTCGTGCAAATCCCGTGTTGTCATCAATCCACCAAAAAGGGGGAGATTGTAAGGGCATTTTTATCCCTTAGTTGGTTTTGGTGATTGATGACAATGCTTTTGCGGACTAATCATGTGCATCGAATATTTCAGATATATTGACTAGGCACAAGATGATTGGGTTCCCCTCGAAGGCTATAGAAGATGGCGTTTCTCTTCAGCTCTTTTCGATGGTATTGAGTCGTAGGGAAGCCGTACTATTAAGAGGGGGTCCGCGTTGGAAAGGTTGGGTGGATTCATCACGTACACATCTTCCTTTGCACTTTCTTTCCTCTAGCCTTTGGAGCATCCTATGTTTTCCTTGTCTATGCAAATATTGCTCTTGTTTGCCGAACTAGGGGGTGCGGTAGTACTGCTCGTTAGAGCGGTAGTACCGCAGGACCTTGCGGTAGTACCGCCCGCTGGTGCGGTAGTACCGCAAGGTCCCACGGTAGTACCGCTTCTAGTAAGCGGTAGTACCGTGGTCCCCGCTTAGTTCCGCAAGTACGCGGCAGTAAGGGGCGGATGTAATTTTTTACATCCGCGCCTCGCGCGGTAGTACCGCGGCTGACTTACGGTACTACTGCGTCGGGTTTTTGCATTGACTCCAACTCCGCGGAAGTAGCCACGGATGTAATTTTTTATATCCGTGCCTTCCCATCCCTGGACAGCCCCTGCCTTGCGGTAGTACCGCAAGGGGGAGCGGTAGTACCGCGCCAGCAGTACTACCGCCCTCTGCCTTAGTGCATGTGTGGCTGTTCTGGTCTCTGCTACGTGGGCGGTGGTACCGCGGGGCTCTGCGGTAGTACCGCGTGCCCCTGCGGTAGTACCGCGCCTCAGGTGTGGTAGTACCGCGTGCCCCTGCGGTAGTACCGCGCCTCAGGTGCGGTAGTACCGCGCTGTGCAGGCTGAGTTGGTGGATAACGGTTGGATTTGTTCTTCCACTATATAAGGGGTGTCTTCCTCCTCTAGTTGACCACCTCTTTCACCTCTAAGCTCCATTGTTGCTCCAAGCTCCATTTTCGCCCGATCTCCTTCCCTAGCCAACCAAACTTGTTGATTCTCTAGGGATTGGTTGAGAAGGCCCCGATCTACACTTCCACCAAGAGAAATTTGAATCCCCCACTAATCCCTTGTGGATCTTGTTACTCTTGGGTGTTTGAGCACCCTAGACGGTTGAGGTCACCACGGAGCCATAGTCCATTGTGGTGAAGCTTCGTGGTATCGTTGGGAGCCTCCAATTAAGTTGTGGAGATTGCCCCAACCTTGTTTGTAAAGGTTCGGTCGCCGCCTCCAAGGGCACCAATAGTGGATTCACGGCATCTCGCATTGTGTGAGGGCGTGAGGAGAATACGGTGGCCCTAGCGGCTTCTTGAGGAGCATTGTGCCTCCACACCGCTCCAACGGAGACGTACTTCCTCTCAAAGGGAAGGAACTTCGGTAACACATCCTCGTCTTCACCGGCTCCACTCTTGGTTATCTCGTGCCTTTACTTGTGCAAGCTTATTTGTGCTTTATCTCTTGCTTGCATGTATGCTTATTGTTGTTGCATCATATAGGTTCCTCACCTAGTTGCATATCTAGACAACCTACTTTGATGCAAAGTTTAAATTGGTAAAGAAAAACTAAAAATTGTTAGTTGCCTATTCACCCCCCCCCTCTAGTCAACTATATCGATCCTTTCACTAGGGTCTAAGCTTCTGTCACTCTAGCAACCCATCATCTACTTATTACTTCCCAATGACTTCCCCTAGGCCCAAAAAATGGTGAAGTGTCATATAGTCAACGTTCACATAACACCACTAGAGGAAAGACAACATACATCTCATCAAAATATCGAACGAATACCAAATTCACATGACTACTTATAGCAAGACTTCTCCCATGTCCTCAGGAACAAACGTAACTACTCACAAATCATATTCATGTTCATAATCAGAGGGGTATTAATATGCATAAAGGATCTGAACATATGATCTTCCACCGAATAAACCAACTAGCATCACCTACAAGGAGTAATCAACACTACTAGCAACCCACAGGTACCAATCTGAGGTTTTGAGACAAAGATTGGATACAATAGATGAACTAGGGTTTGAGAAGAGATGGTGTTGGTGAAGATGTTGATGGAGATTGACCCCCTCCCAATGAGAGGATCGATGGTGATGACGATGGTGACGATTTCCCCCTCCCGGAGGGATGTTTCCCCGGCAGAACAGCTCCGCCGGAACCCTAGATTGGTTCTGCCTAGGTTCCGCCTCGAGATGGCGGCGCTTCGTCCCGAAAGCTTCCTCCTTATTTTTTCCAGGACGAAAGACTTCATATAGCCAAAGATGGGCACCGGAGGCCTGCCAGGGGCCCACGAGACAGGGGGCGCGCACAGGGGGTAGGGCGCGCCCCCCACCCTCGTGGCCAGGGTGTGGGCCCCCTCTGGATGATGTGTTCGCCAGTATTTTTATTAATTCTAAAAAGTGCTCCCGTGAAGTTTTAGGACTTTTGGAGTTGTGCAGAATAGGTCTCTAATGTTTGCTCCTTTTCCAGCCCAGAATTCCAGCTGCTGGCATTCTCCCTCTTCATATAAACCTTGTAAAATAAGAGAGAAAATGCATAAGTATTATAACATAATGTGTAATAACAGCCCATAATGCAATAAATATCGATATAAAAGCATGATGCAAAATGGACGTATCAACCGGTGTGGCCAGTTGGCCGCCCTATTTCAACAAGTAGCTCAATTTTCCATTGATGAATTTGCATTTAAACATATAGTCAAATAACATAGTTTGAACCGAATAAAATAGCATAATTTTACAAGCCGAATAAAAATAAAAATGTCTCACATAGTTTTGCAAACGGATAAAAGAAGATACATCTATTGGTTGCCAACATGAGCCCACATATGCTCAACCAAATCATTTTGCAGTTGCACGTGAGTTTCCCAATCACGCATGTCATGATGAAATTGGGTGAACTGTTCAAACGTTGCCGCTCCTCCATGCTCAGGCACAACATTCTCACCCTGAAACTGAAACCCTTGATCATACAGACGTTCCGGGCGCTCGTCTTATGATCATATTTGTGCATGATCACAGAAGCAGTCATCACATCCCACAGTTTCTGTGTGCTTCAGGTATTAACAGGATACCGAACGATGCCCCATCGAGATTGCAAAACACCAAAGGCACGTTCGACATCCTTCCTAGCACTCTCTTGCTCTTGGGCAAATATTTTCCTCTTCTCTCCAACAGGGTTGGGTATTGTCTTGACAATAGTGGTCCACTGAGGATATATACCGTCACCCAGGTAGCATCCTTTGTCGTAGTTGTGGCCGTTGACAGTAAAGTTCACCGGTGGGCTGTTGCCTTCGGCAAACCTAGCAAACATCGGCAAGCGCTGAAGCACATTGATATCATTGTGTGATCCAGCCATGCTAAAGAAAGAGTGCCAGATCCAGAGATCTTGAGACGCCACGACCTCTAGTATGACAGTGCAAGCCCTGACATGGCCCTTATAGTGCCCTTACCAAGCAGAAGGGCAGTTCTTCCACTCCCAGTACATGCAGTCTATGTTGCCAAGCATCCCTAGGAAGCCCCTGCTGGCATTCATCGCCAACAAACGGGTTGTATCTTCAGCAGTCGGCTCTCTCAAGTACTCAAGGCCAAACACAACAATAACAGCCTTGCAGAACTTATATAGGGACACTAGGCATGTAGACTCGCTCATAAGGACGTACTCGTCAATGAGATCACCGGGCACTCCGTATGCAAGCATTCGGATGGCGGCAGTGCATTTCTGATAAGAGGAGAAACCAATCTTGCCAACGGTATCCTCTTTGCACTCAAAATAGTCATCGTAGCCGACCACCCCCTCTCTAATACGGTTGAAAAGATGCCTACTCATACGGAAACGGTGGCGGAATTTTTGATGTTTGAACAACAGGTTTGTTGTATCAAAGTAGTCCTTCCAAAGAAGGAAATGCCTGCTCTCTCGGTTGCGATTCAACGCCGGAAGGTGGCCCGGAATGGAGCCACGGAACAACGACCGCTAGCTGTTGAGGTGGTGATGGACCAACACGGCAGCCAATATCTCCTCCTTGTCATCGGACGACGAATCGTCGGAGTCGCAAAGGAAATTGTGAAAAAAGAACTCGTCGGCGGAGTCCACTTTGTACCTTGGCAAACTGTCGAACAGCTTGCGGGCGTCGACGAAGGAGACGGCCGGCGAAGTGAGTCGCAACGCGCACGGACCAGCTAGCTGCCCTACCGGCGTCCGACGAGTGGGTCGGCGTCCGACGAGTGTGCCGGTGAGGATCTGGCCGGGGCGGCGAGGCGGCTTCTTGGTCACGGGCGGCTGTGTGGTGGGGGGCGCGGGGGTGTGAAGCAGTCGGCTCCCCGGCGGCAAGACGGCGGTGGCGGGCGACGTGGGAATGGGCAGCGTTGCTGGGCGGATGTGGAGGCGCCGGCAAAAATGGGCGGCAGCGTCGCGACGAAGGAGGCGGGCGAGGGTTGCTGTTGGATGGGGAAGGTCAATGTGCCACCGACCAGCGGGCACGGGGAAGGAGAAGGCGAGCGTGCGCGCGTCCGTCACGTGTCCACGCCGACGCAAATCCTGCTCAAAAATGGGCCGGGAATGGGTCGCCTGCGGACGAAAAGCGGACGCGTCAACGCGCCGACCCAAACGGACGCCAGCGGACGAAATGGGTCGCCCCATTTTTTCTACTACGCCGATAACACCCTATTAACCAATTGCAACCCAAACGAAGCAAACAAGAATGGGACTAAGGAGCAATTCTGCGTGATGAATGGGGCCATTTTGCCGCAGTGACCTGGTTGATACAAATGATGCGGAAGTTTTTACCCTAAAAATAAACTGATGCGGAAGTTGCTGAAACGCTATTATGCAATAATTTCTGAGAATGGGTTGCAATAAACTGCGGAATCTGATTCTTCTCTAGTTATTGATGCAATCTCCTATGCTGAGAACTATTCTAACATCGCTACACTCGTGTTTTCAGATGTCAACATCGGGATAGTAAAGTTTCTGCCAAAGGCAGTAGCGCACTGTTTCGTCCCTCATCCTAATCCGCCTCTGATTTTATTTCTCTGATTGTAAACGGTATCACATCATTTGATGAATAAGAAAATATTCCCGTAAAAAAATATTATAAAATCATAAAACAAACGCCTCGGCGGCCTTCGTGTGTGTGTAAGCAGAAGGGCCAAAGGGGGGAATATATTTTTCATGCCCTTGCATAATTATAATAAAAAGCGCAAAAAAAGAAACAAAATTAATCTACTCAGAGCTCTGAAAACTCGGTTTGGAGAAGCAGAGAAATGAAAAGAGCACAAGTAAATCGGGCTGCAAAGTCTTAAGACAAAAGAAATATTCTGGCTGAGGAAGCACAGGAATAGGATAAAAAACCATCAGCACTGGCTGTAAAGGACGCACAGGAATAGGATAAAAAACCATCAGCACACTCCTTGTCGTGCGTAGTTAAGAAAGGAAACAGAAATTCAACTTTGCAAGACAAAAAAACATGATCAACTGACATAAAACGACTCCAAACATGATGACTATATATAGTAGCAACATTAACTGACAAAGTTCCACCAACACAACCGAACGATACAATGACCAGAGCAATAAGCAGTTCCAACACTGCTCGACACAAATAACCGAAGCTTAACAAGTTTTCAAAACGACTAGAACAACTATCACCACCACCAAATGCCGTCACCGCCACCACCATCATAGATGCAGTAAAGAACCTGACACCATCTCATTTCTTCTTGGCCGCAGCCTTGGTCACCTTGGCGCCGGTCGGATCCTTCTTCTCCACGGCCTTGATAACGCCCACCGCAACCGTCTGCCTCATGTCACGCACAGCAAAGCGGCCCAGGGGAGGGTACTGAGCGAAGGTCTCCACCACCATGGGCTTGGTGGGGATCATCTTGACGAACCCGGCATCACCGTTCTTGAGGAACTTGGGCGCCGCCTCAATCTCCTTGCCAGACCGCCGGTCGATCTTGGTCTGGATCTCAGCAAACTTGACAGCGATGTGGGACGTGTGGCAGTCCAGCACTGGGGCATAGCCGTTGCTGATCTGGCCAGGGTGGTTCATGATGATGACCTGGGCGGTGAAGTTGGCAGCCTCCTTGGCAGGGTCGTCCTTGGAGTTGGAAGCGACGTACCCACGCTTGAGATCCTTGACAGCCACATTCTTGACGTTGAAGCCGACGTTGTCACCAGGAAGCGCCTCCAGGAGAGACTCGTGGTGCATCTCCACAGACTTCACCTCAGTGGTCAGGCCAGTAGGACCAAAGGTGACAACCATGCCTGGCTTGATGACTCCAGTCTCAACACGCCCCACTGGCACAGTTCCAATGCCGCCAATCTTGTACACGTCCTGAAGGGGAAGACGCAGGGGCTTGTCGGAGGGCCTCTTGGGCTCATTGATCTGGTCCAGGGCCTCAAGAAGGGTGGGGCCCTTGTACCAGTCAAGGTTGGTGGACCTCTCAATCATGTTGTCGCCCTCGAACCCAGAGATGGGAACGAAGGGAACCTTGTCAGGGTTGTAACCGACCTTCTTCAGGTATGAAGAGACTTCCTTGACAATTTCTTCATAACGGGCCTTCGAGTACTTGGGAGTGGTGGCATCCATCTGGAACAGATCATAAGAGCAGTCACATCAGATAAACAGAATTATTGAAAAGTAACGATGCAAACAAACACAAATGAGAAACAGCATACATGTATACACCCAAGTACTGATGGAAGTTGCACGGAATATGACATAATGATGCAAACAAATACAAATGAGAAACATCAAACATGTATATACCTAGGTGCTGACGGAAGTTGCGGAGTAAGAGAAAACGATGCAAACGAACACAAAAAAGAGAAACATCATACATGTACATACCCAAGTACTGATGGACATTGCACGGAATAAGAGATAACAACCAAACAAACAGTTGCCCTTATCAATTAAGATATATAACAAAGTCTGTAACATATATGATGAGAACTACTGGGTGAACTTGTAAGACAAAATCACCAAAACTTAGCAACATGACAAAAGTTTATAAACTGAACCTGGACATTTACTAAGTAGTTCTGAACCTTAAAACAACAAGGATATAGTACATTTCTAAATAGAAAAAACAAATCAGTCAACATATTACAATAATACCATAGATGTCAATCAATTTCTGTGCTAACGAACATTGACATTGACCAAGTAATTCTGACCCTTACATCAAGTGGAGAGCAAAGATGTCAACCAGTTACAGGATGTTTCTGTTATAATGAACATTGACATTGACCAAGTAACTCTTAACCTTAACATCAAGTGGATAGCAAAAGGATGTCAATCAGTTTATAGGATATTTTCTGTACTAATGAACATAGAAATTAAATAAGTGATTCTAAGCCTTATCAAGTTGATAGCAAAATGGTACACAAATCAGATGGTCACACATTAAAACGGCCATTGAAAGTTGAATAGAAGTATACCTTGTTACAGCAGCAGATCATCTGTTTCACACCAAGAGTGAAAGCAAGGAGAGCATGCTCACGGGTCTGGCCATCCTTGGAGATACCAGCCTCAAAACCACCAGTGGTGGAGTCAATGATAAGCACAGCACAATCAGCCTGGGAGGTCCCAGTGATCATGTTCTTGATGAAATCACGGTGACCAGGAGCATCAATGACAGTGCACGAGTACTTGGTGGTCTCGAACTTCCACAGAGCAATATCTATGGTGATACCCCTCTCACGCTCAGCCTTGAGCTTGTCAAGCACCCAGGCATACTTGAAAGACCTCTTGTTCATCTCAGCGGCTTCCTTCTCAAACCTCTCGATCACACGCTTGTCAATGCCTCCAAGCTTGTAGATGAGGTGGCCGGTCGTGGTTGACTTGCCAGAGTCGACATGGCCAATGACCACAATGCTGATGTGGATCTTCTCCTTCCCCATGGCTGCTGGAGCTGTTAACTACCTGCATAGACAATTAGGGATGGTGATATGAGTTCGAGAAGTTGTTTCTTATTCAAATGGTAGCAATTCAATGACAGTGATAATTTGAAACAATACTATGAAAACATACAATCGTTGACAAATATATAAATTATCAGGCAATACTTGACAGGCAATCAGAACTAGACTTGAAACTACATAACAAATAGAATTGAACTAATAATACAGCAACAAACCACCAACAGACACAAACAGTGCCAGTGAAAACAGTTAAATTCAGTGATAGCACCACTACAATTATTCAAATTCATCACATAAGGCATGCAAAACTAATCCAAACGATTCTTAACAGAAGATTAAGATAAACATAGACCAGAATACCTTGTCAAGTAGCCAAGCATGTTCTAATCCGATGGGACAAGATTAGCAGGCAAGGCAACTACTTAACAAGGCAATTCAGGTTGAGAGCAAATTGGAGATGCAGGGGATCGTCTGCAGAAGCACCCAATAGGAATCGAACCTATATGAGAAGGCCCCGCAAGGAGGCCTTCAGTCTTTACCATTAGACTATGGGCACTTTTGCATCTCCAATTTGCTAACAAAGACCAGTCCAAACAATACACATCTAAACTAGGATAATACAAACTGGAGCTGCAGGATTAAATATCACGAGATCCTCATCTAACTAGCCCAAGGGTTGCAAATAAACTAATCGCTCTACAGCAGGTCTAGTTTAGAACAAGAGACACACAGATCGCATCAAGTTACCAACTATAACAAGACGGTGATTAGCATGCAAACTTCAAGAGATCCAGAGCCTCGGAGACTAACACAAAGTTCATGCGACAGGCTCGAAATCAAGGCGAACGGGCTAACCGAGCAGATCTAGCCATCTAGGTAATCAGCTCACGCGACAGGCTAAGAAACGAAACCGACCAGATCGACCTACAAATGCGACGGCGTACGAGCGAGAGGAGGTAACCACCGGCGCGGGAACGGCCGGCGGGCGGCGGGGAGGAGTACCTGGCCGGCCGGAGACGAAGAGGAGGGAGAGGCGATGGAGTCAAAGCCTGCGGCGGCGATGGGGTGGGAGGTGGAGGAGGGATGGATGCCGTCGGCCCCGCCTTATATAGGATCTCACGGGCGCCTAGGGTTTATCCGCGGCCGCTGGATCGTGGGACGGGCGGCTGGGATGGTGGTTACTTCTCGTCCGTTCGATCCCGATCGTGCAGTTACTAGTGGCGCCCTGTACATTCGCGTTTCGTAGCGCCTACGTTCATTTTTTTTTTTTTGAGGACGTTCGACTTGTTGTTTAAGAGGATCTCTAGCAAATCCCATGCAAGTCATGTGAACTGCGTTTTTTCGGCTGGTTTAAACAAAAATACGGCCGAGCAGGTCTGCAAAAAAGGCCCGAACCGTAATAGTTTTACAAGCGGCCTGTAAACCGACCGTCATTCCGATATATATGCGGGCGCCGGGTCATTTTAGGGTCCCCTCCGTCATTCCCCTCATCTATCTCCACCACAAAATCAAAACTCCGGCGAGAAATCTCTTCCCCTTCGGCAGCAATTTCCGGCGCATTTGACCACCGGATCTTGGCGGCGATGGCGTCCGAGGGTGCAGGGCGTGGCAGCGGCGGGGGGTTCAGCGGGCACAATGGGTTCGGGTGCGGCCGGGGGTTCGGCGGGCGTGGTGTGTTCACCGGCCGCAAGCGGCGCAACGACGACGAGGCCGACAACTCCTCTCTCCGCCCTCCCATGTAAGAGAAGCGCAGGGAGCAGGCACGCACCGGCGGCGCGAAATCCCGCAGCATCCGCTTGCGGGCGTGGGCGACTTTCCGGCGACTCGGGAGACTCTTCGATTCATCCATCCAGTGGCTCCGGGCAGCCGAGCGCGCATTGTAGGAGGCGAAGGAGGCCGCCACCGCAGCCGGAGATGCAACTGCGGCCGCGCGCATGCTGGCGCTTCGGGAGGAGTACCAGCTCGCCTCGACCCTCTCCGGTACGCTGATCTACTACACCCTCCACGACAACAAGCCCCCGCCCTGCGACAACGACTCCGGCGATGAGGGTGGCGACGGGGACTCCGACAACGAGGGCGGCGACGGCGACTCGGCAACAAGTAGATGTAATATGCTAGTGTGTTGGATTTCCCTTTGCTATGTTTAATTTCGGTTTGTAATGAATTTCGTATGGTATGTACTAGATGAACTCCGTCGATCTAGTTTTAAGCGCGAAATGCAAGTTTAAATATGCGGGCTCGGTATGCAGAATCTGCTCTGGCTCAGCGTCCGACGTCCTGCAAAAAACGTTTCCGGGATACCATAAACGAGTTTTGCGGGACGGCCCGTTGATGGATATGCTAGAGATGCTCTTAGAATCAAAATATGTTGAGGCCAGGTCACGTAAATGAACGAGGGATATAGTTGGGCCCAAAGAAATGATGCTTTGGCTGATCCGTGACACTGCTGCAGGGCGAAAATGCAATGACCAGTTGACCACACATGTTAACAAAACATTTTCAAAGGTGCACAAATGCAAGAGAGGGCGACCCAAAAGAAAACATGTACTAACTCAATCAGAAATGTTTTGAACAATGTTTTTTTCATGTCTATATATGTGCTTAATTTTGGAATATTTTTGGGATTTTTGTTCGATCCAGATAACTATTTGGTGTTAATCTAATAGATACTTGTAAGGTGATCTTCATGTCAATTTCCTCGTGCAGTGTTTATGATAGTAGCACTGAAAGTTTGTATGTCTATATATACTTAAACGATAAGTATGGTTTCTCTGTTTAGATTCGATTACTTGGAGAGGATACAATGCTTAGAGCATCTCTAGTGGATGGTGTAAATTTGGAGCGTGTATATCTCCATATACACGTCCATATACACCTTGCTAAAATATACACCTCTCAGCTTTTCAGTGGAACGTGTAAATTTGGACGTGTATATTCCAACGGCTATATTTTCAAACGGCTATATTTCCAACGGCTATATTTTCAACGGTCGTATTTCTAGTCTATATAAACCACCCCTACCATCTCTCTTCTAGCACTTCTATCTGTGACTTCTCTTCTCACCTAGATTTCTCTATCGTCTCTCACGCAACACAATGAACACATCCACTTTGGACATGAGTTCTTTGTCATCTTCATCTGGCGACGATGAACTCATACTTGCAGCATTCGCCGAGCGCGAGGAGGAAGAGAGGATGAACGCTCGACGCCATGGCGGTTCCAAGCATGGACGTCAAACAATCAATCGAGGAAGAGATGCCGGATTTGTTCTTCTGTGGGACGACTACTTCAAAGAAGTTCCTCGCTATCCCGAACATTTGTTTCGACGAAGGTTCGTAATTACTACACTTCTCTGCTTTAGCCCTTTTTTCATTTCCCTGTCTCATTTACTTTTTATGCACAGATTTAGGATGTCCCGTAATTTGTTCAAACGCATAGCCAATGGTATACTTGAGCATGATTATGATGGTTATTTTACTCAAAAAAGAAGTGCTTCTGGAGCTCTTAGGTTACATCCTCTGCAAAAGATGACCGCGGCAATGCGGATGCTAACATATGGAATAGCAGCTGATGGTGCTGATGAGTACATCCGGTCCGCTGAGGCTACTAATTTAGAGTCTTGCAAGAAATTTGTGATCAAAGTTTGTGAAGTTTTTGAGGAAAGGTACCTGAGATCTCCAAATGAAGAAGACATTGCTAGGTTACTTGCAATAGGGGAGGAAAGAGGATTTCCTGGTATGTTAGGGAGCATAGATTGCATGCACTGGGGTTGAAAAAATTGCCCCAAAAAATGGCATGGCATGTTTAAAGGCCATGTTAGCGAGCCCACTATGATCTTGGAAGCAGTTGCTTCACAAGATCTTTGGATTTGGCATGCTTATTTTGGTTTACCAGGGTCTCTGAATGATATAAATGTTCTTCAACGTTCTCCTGTTTTTACAAAGCTAGCTGAAGGCCAAACTCCTCCAGTGAATTATAGCATCAATGGCCATCAGTACACAATGGGGTATTATCTTGGAGATGGTATCTATCCATGGTGGGCAACATTTGTGAAGAGCATACCAGCTCCAGATACCAGAAAACATAAAACTTTTGCCAAGAGGCAAGAGGGGGCTAGGAAAGATGTGGAACGAGCCTTTGGAGTTCTTCAATCCCGTTTTGCCATTGTTCGTGGACTTGCTAAAGGATGGAAACGTAAAGAAATCGGTGATGTCATGAAAGCTTGTGTCATAATGCACAATATGATAGTTGAAGAGGAGCGACAAACTGGTCGGCAAAGCTGCACTTTTGAGGCAATGGGAGAAAGAGTCACGGTCTCTCGTACTCATGCGGAACAACTGAGCTCTTTTATTCAGATGACTCACCGGATTAGAAATCAAGGTGAACATGATCAGCTTAAACTTGATCTAATTGACCATGTGTGGCAAAAGTTTGAAAACGAGTGATGTCCTAGTTATAAGTCTGTAATCCATTTCTTTTCATCTAGTTTTAATTTATGCAATGAGTGATGTAATCCATGAATTTGTAGCTATCAATAAAATATTTATGCAATAAGTGATGTTATCAAATACTTCATACAGCAACTAGCGGAAATCAGTAAATAGTTCATATAGCTCACATATCAAATAGCTCACATTACTCTAGACCTCGAGCAAGGATCTCATTCTGCTTAGCTTGGTAGAACTGCTTTTGCACATCAGTCATACCACTAGTGTCGATCAGCATGACCCTCTCATCTAATTCAAACTGTCTCCGTGCATCATCCCTCTCGTTTCGTTAACAAATGCACAACACATATAGAATATTGCACATCACATATAGAAGTACAAGATAGGCAACCACATATACAAATGCACAACACATATAGAATATTGCACATCACATATTGCACATCACATATAGAAGTAGAATATTGCGCATACCTTTTCTGCTATAGTCCTTCCACTTTCTTCTTTATTTAAAATCTGCTGAAGGCAACCACAAAATTTGGAGGTCTCTCTGTTAATCAATGTGTAACGACAATTAATTGCATTAGGATTACGCTCCGGCCATGACGATTCCTTGTGTGTGTTGTAGTACTCTGAAATTCTAGCCCAATAAGCATCTCGGTTTTGATCAGTCCCAACAATATCCAAACTTGTATTTGCCCATGCTGCTATGAGAACCTTGTCCTCATCACTAGACCAATTTTTTCCTTTGTTGGATTTTCCTTTCTCTATTATTGCAGAACGTTGCTGCGTTGATGGTGTTGCTTGATGCTGAGTTGATGGAGTTGCCTGCTCTCCAATTGGACTTTCTGGTTGTGTTTGCGTGTAACCAAAACCAAGGGTGTCCAAGAAGCTTTGGTCAGCATCCATCTGCAAGCAACCAATGCACAGCTATTTTAGACCACAATCTGGCATCAAATTGACAAGCAAAAAATTATTTTCTTCTCCTTCCAAAGAGCTATGCTTTGTGCATATGATCAATTTTACTATCCATTTACCCAAATTGCCTCTTAAATTGTGG
Source organism: Triticum aestivum (assembly GCF_018294505.1). NCBI lineage: Eukaryota > Viridiplantae > Streptophyta > Magnoliopsida > Poales > Poaceae > Triticum > Triticum aestivum. The sequence continues at coordinate 37,137,128 of NC_057799.1, read as the reverse complement.
ACCTGGAAGCAGAGGCCAGCCCGGTCACCAGAGGCAGAGGATCCAGCAGAGGCGAGCCCAGTCACCAGAGGCCGCCGCCCCAGCAGACAGGCGCGCCCGGCCGCCGCCCCTGCATCTCCCCTCTCCCCCCACCGCCCAGCTCCCACTCGTCGCCCAGCCCCCCGTCCCCGCCCTCTATTCTCACCAGGGCGCGCGCCGGCACCGGCGCCGCCGCCAGATCGGGTTGCAGGGCGTGCGGCCGCCGCCCCTGCATCTCCC